>NC_141834.1:15549007-15849007 GCF_982586985.1 Callionymus lyra
TACTTGTAGTAGTAGTAGTTGTAAACTGTTTTCTACTATCATACTTCATCATCATGAGTATCTTACAGGTTGTTTTTTTTACCGTTGTAAAATATCATTTTTATTTTTTATTTTCTTTGTGGACACAGTTTAAAATATATGCACTTTTTAGTTTTTCATGTACAAATACTTACATTTGTTTTTTCACACACGTCTACTTTGTGCCACATTACATAATAATCACCTCATTCAACCCCGTGATTCAAACTAGAACCACCAACAACTATAAAATGTTTTTTCCTTTTAAATCTTCTCAACCCAACATACAGTAAGTAGACCGGAGACGCTTCCTGATCACGACAAACACGGGCAGTAAAGTCAAAGCCGAGACGTGACACAAGGTGGGATTTCAACCCGGGACCCTTTCCCCCGTCCGTATGTGAGGCCCCGGCTTTAATTTATGGCCTCTCTTATGTGTTTGTGATGGCATGAGGCGATGCCTGATCACACACACACACACACACACACACACACACACACACACACACACACACACACACACACCCACACACACACACACAAGCTGTTCGCCGTGAAAAAGTGCATTGAGTTAGAGAGGCGAGGTCAGCTCTAAATCATTACAGGTCGACATGGCAAAGCCCGGCTACCAGATTAGATTAAAGTCCCACTGATAGACCCGGCCGAGCACGTTAAAACACACACACACACACACACACACACACACACACACACACACACACACACGTGAATACCAGCACATTAATCAAAGCACGCCTGCTTGTAATGTCCTCACGCCGAGAACACGTCGGCGAGACCCCGGAGCGGCAGCTCAGATAAAAGCACTCGGAAGGAAAGAAGCCTATTAAGAAGTTTAAGAAGTGGATTAGATTAGTGCAGAGAGTGGACTCTGGCTCCAGACTACCGGACCGGACCGGACCGGACCGGACCGGACTCCTTTAACCGCCAGAACAAGAGGAAATGAAAGATGAGGGGATGTTTATCTTGTCCCTTCTTCCTCCTTTTTTTTTTTCTTTTTTTTATCTTCCTTCCGTCCCAGGGGCGAACGTATCTCTCGCCCCCGAGGTGATGAATGCTTGACCTTCAAGCCAGGAATCCGCCGCCAAGTGGGATCTTTTTTCTTTTTTTTTTTTTTTAACGGCCGACCATGATTCACGCGACCTCACTTCCTGACCGACCCTGACAGAAGAAGAGGCTTCCAGCTGAGAGTGCCGGTGTCAGATAAGATGATCTACGTCCGCCGGATCTACCTTTAATATCTCCGCCGTCGTCATCACTTTGAAGCGGATGAGAGGACGCTCGTCGGAGTTTCGACTCAAATTGTTGTTATTTTCACCGCTCGCTCCCGCAGGACGCGGGAAAAAAGGCTGCATCAAAAAGATCAGATCTATTATTTACGCCGAGCCACCCTTATTACAATAAATAAACAACTTTATGTTGTCACCGACTAAAGAACGCGCTGGAGCTGGAGTTTAAACCCTTTGATCAGGATTTAGATTTGACAGGAAACGGGAAAAGTTTTCCGAGCCGCTAGCTAATGGCTAACATGCTGTTGAATTCAATGGAAAGTCTATAGGTTTTTTTAAGTAGTGCTTAAGAGTAGATTTTATTTAAAGGCAATGTGGAAGTTTTAGGTTTTAATTTGTTGATGTTTTCTTTACTTTATTGCCAGAAATCCAAACTATTTTTTTTTATTCAAATTACCATTCAATCATTTTACTAAAGCCAACAAAAATTATTACAAAAAAAAAAAAAGTTTTAATAGAAGAATTACTTAATAGAAATACTGTTTAACAGTAGAGAAAGTTACCAAGCAATACAATGAAAAAATTGTACTGTATGTAGATTTTTTGTGTTTGTGTTCCCATGTCCATATAAACTTTTTTTCTTTCAAAGACGTTTTTTAAAGATTTTTTGGTGCCATTTTTCAATTTTGATTGTTGTTTTATTTCCAGATTACTTTGAAGAAATTTCTGTAAAATATATTTGTTTACACAAGGTACCCCAGGACAAGAAATGTGGATTTGCTGAATTATTTTCCCACTTTAAGAAACATTAATACATGGGCCATTTAAAAAAGAAAACTGTATGGTTTGTAGGTATGTAGGTTTTTTCTAGATTTTTGAGAATTCAGAAAATCACATTTTCCCAATTTTAGTAACATTTATTTGTTTTCGACCAATCCCCCGAGACATAAGCTTTTTTTTTTTTTCCTTTAAGAGACGTTAACATTTAAGCATTTAAGTAATACAATTTGAAAAACTTTTTTTTTCCAAATATTATAGACTTCAGAAAATCACATTCCCCTCGGACATCAACTTTTGGTTTTGCTGCCTTTTTTAAATTTTTTAAACATAAATATCTGGGCCATCTTAAACTTTTCCAATAGAAAAAAGCTTGTTTTTTTCAGCCTGAAAACAAATGTGTTCGTGGTATCCCTTGGGTCGCCTCTGGGTCAAAGTGAACAACCTCCTAAATATGTTTTTTTAAGGTTTTTAAACAAGTTTTTTTTGTTTCTGTCTGTTCGGTAGCGCGAGTGGATGAAGCTCCCAGAGGGGCGACTGACTGTGTGGTCCCTGGAAAATGAAATATTCTTTGGCAGCGTCTGCAAGGTCAGGTTGAACAGCCGAAGCCTGAAAAACAAGAAAACCTTGGCTGGACCAGCAGAAGGAACGCGAGCTGTTGTTGTTGAGACTGTTGAAAATCCTCACAATTCTATTTGGAAAAGCATATTTTGGATTTAAATTCTTAATGTAATTTTTGTTTAAAATTGGATTCATAATGTTTTATTTGGGAAATAAAGTTGATTCAGGTGGTATTTTTGTGTATTAAATATCAATTTTGGTTGAAAAGTGATTCTGTGAGCGATAGAATGTTGTGTATCTTCTCAAGTGTGTGATGAATGTGCAGCTCAGTGATGATTGTGTGAAGTTAGTAACCAGTGAAGAAGGTTCAACGCTCAAGAGTTTGCTCGACAATTGTTCACACCATCATTGTATTTGTTACTCCGGTCCTTCAATAGATCTCACAGACTTCTTTTCTAATTAAAAAAAAAACATTTTTAAGACATCTTGGTTAAATAAGTGATTTATATTATACACGTAACATAAGAGTCAAGATCGTTCTCGTTCAAAAGTGATAATTAATAGATTTATATTATTTATTATTTATAAGCCTTATAGTAGGCATATAATAGCAATTAGTTATCAAAACAATATGTCTTGAAACCTTAAAATTCAATATATGAACCTGAACGGGTGGATGGATGGATGGACTGATGATGGATAGATGGAGGGTGAAAGGGGAAAAGGGAGGGATAGATAGATGAGTGAAGGGGGTTAGGGAGGGAGGGAGGGAAAAAGGGAGGGATCGATGGATGAGTGGATGGAGGGACGGCGGGAGGGATGGATGGATGGATGGATGGATGGATGGATGGATGGATGGATGGATGGATGGATGGATGGATGGATGGATGGATGGATGGATGGATGGATGGATGGATGGATGGATGGACGGACGGACGGACGGACGGACGGACGGACGGACGGACGGACGGAAGGATGCATGGATGGATGGATGGATGGATGGATGGATGGATGGATGGATGGATGGATGGATGGATGGATGGATGGATGGATGGATGGATGGATGGATGGATGGATGGATGGATGGATGGATGGATGGATGGATGGATGGACGGGATGGACGGGATGGATGGATGGATGGATGGATGGATGGATGGATGGATGGATGGATGGATGGATGGATGGATGGATGGATGAATGGATGGATGGATGGATGGATGGATGGATGGATGGATGGATGAAGGGAGGGAGAGAGGGAGGGAGGGGATGGATTGATGATGGATCGATGGAGGGTTGAAGGAAGGGATGGAGGGAATGAGGGAGGGAGAAATGGATGGATGGATGGATGGATGGATGGATGGATGGATGGATGGATGGATGGATGGATGGATGGATGGATGGATGGATGGATGGATGGATGGATGGAGGGTTGAAGGAAGGGATGGAGGGAATGAGGGAGGGAGAAAGGGATGGATGGATGGATGGATGGATGGATGGATGGATGGATGGATGGATGGATGGATGGATGGATGGATGGATGGATGGATGGATGGATGGATGGATGGATGGATGGATGGATGGATGGATGGATGGATGGATGGATGGATGGATGGATGGATGGATGGATGGATGGATGGATGGATGGATGGATGGACAATTATCGCAACCAAGCTTAGGATAGTAGGACGGGATGGACAATAGATAGATTTATGGATGAATAGATGGAACGATAGATCGAACAATAGACAGATAGTAATAGTTTAACTTACATTTAAAACGATTATAACAAGTATTTCTGACATCATTACCTACACGAAGGTCCTTGAAGTCTCGTGTCTGCGGTTGCTTTGTCTGGTTCTTAGCAGGATTCCTCCACAATAAGTTCCACATAATCAAGTGACGCTCCAGCGACCCCAGGCAGCAGCTCTGAAGGATCATAAACATGTGTCTCTGCTCCCACAGACGCCCGTTATGTTCATCTGCAGGATCCCTTGATTAGCTTCCAGGGAGGAGCGAGGTCTCTGCAGGGAGGTGACGACCAGGAACTTAAAATGAAAAATCCTCCTGCGTGAGTAAAGAAAACAGGAAATACAAGACAAATTGAGGCGAGAATCTGAGCAGCTTGTGCACATGGATGCAGATGCTGCATATGTATGAGGACGACAGTCTCATTAATAGTGTTGGTCTGCAGATGCACCTTAAAGATGCTCCTCTACCTTCTGCTTCTGAGCAGACCTCTCACCTTCACTACAACTGCCGTCGTCACGGAGAACAATCCGTATTAAAGAGACACTAATTGAACGCCGGCCAACCTCTCAAGTCACCTTCAAATAGTCGGATTGTTGCTCCGGAGAGCCTGGATGTTGGCCCTGATCCCGAACAAAAGACTCCTGTCAAGAAGATCGTCAGACCTGAGGTGTGGATGGTTTTCTCTTTAAAGTAAAGCTTGTTTTTAAGTAAAACGTCAACAAAATAACTTTAAAAAAATGTATTTATCATATATATTTTGTATTAATTTACAAAAAAATATATATACATTTATGTGACTTTTGTGACATAATAATAACAAGTTGTAGATGTGGGACTTTTTATTTGTAAAAAATCTAACAAAACAAAAAAACTTTTTTCGAAGAAGAAGAATGAACAAGGAAATCCATATGAATGAGGACAATAACATACAAATAAAGCATCTTAAAAAAAGTTTTCTGGCCGAGGTTTACTTTAATATCGACTTATCCGCTAAATTTAATTTTTTATTGCCATCTGGATGCACCCAATTTTTGAAGGGTTGAGTCATATAAACCTTGAGTCAGATTTCAACTATTGAGGAATTTTCAAATGCCGAAAAAGGGCAACAACATTAAAAAAGCAACTAAAAACTAATCTGAAATTAGGTGAGTGGGATATTGATATTGACTTCTATGCTAATATTTTATATTTTCATTGCCATCTGGATCCTCTAATCTTTTGAAGGAGTCGTCACTCTATGTTTGTTGAGCTCCAAAACTTTTTTTGTTTGTTTAAGGTGTAACTTGTTCCTGGGAGGCAAATCAATAACAATCAGATTTTGGCTAATAATCCATTTTCAAATGCCGAAAAAGGACGATAAAAGTGTCTATAAGTGAAAAAAGAAATCTGATATCATGTGAGAGGCTTTGGTTGAGGTCTTTTATATCCACTTATCTGCTAAGATTTGGGTTATTTGGAGTCAAAAACATGGAAAAAAAAATCAATAAAAGAATAGTCAAAGGACCAAATTCAGAGGCAGGCTTACCTTTGCTCTATGACCTTCTCGGACTCTCCAGTGGATTTCTGAGGCGAAATGGTCGAAGAGTGAAAAGTCGTCAACGTCTCCAGGCAGCGCTTTATTTACATTCTTGTGAAGTAAAAAAAAAAGTATTTAAGTATCGACTAAGGAGTCAGATTAAAACCTCTAGACTCTATGATCGCCTGCTATTCCACAAATTGATTATTAAATCAAAACTGTCGAGATGTTTGGAAAGATTTTTTTTTTGCACTGACAGCTTCAGGAAAATAAATATGGAGAGCAACATGTTTTTTCAGAATGTCTGGTAAAAGTTGGATTTACTAGGAATTTTGTCGACAAATATCCTTTTAGTCAAAATCAGGTTTAAAAATTGGATGATCTTTTCAGACAGAAACAAGCCGTTCGCTACTGTCTTTACCAAAGAAGTGCCTTTTTTATTCTCCGCCGCCTCGTTTTCTTCTGTCTTGCCCTCCACCTTAGACAAACACAGGTCTAATAAATCGTGGCAAACGGTAATTGCTTGGAGCCCACCGGTAAATTTCATTTCCATTTCCATTTAGATTACGGAATATTTCATTTCTTGCAATCCATGTGCCCCCACCTCCCCTGTATGCAGACGACACGGTGTTCTCGCGCTTGGACGCGCAAATACAGCTGTGACATATTTACACGCCGAGCGATGAATCTCAATGTACGTGGACGAATGCGCGGATGAGAGCGGTAAATCTTAATTTTCGCCGTCGAAAAAAAACAACGTACGACGTGTTGTTTCCCAAGGAGTTAAGAGGCGTCAAGATTGGTTTGTAAATACTCAAAGCAATGCTTTGAAGGAAGTCTTGTTGGTTTTAACGAGAAGTATCTTTGGGGGATTTTCTTTTAAAAGGAATGTCATGGGGGTCAATTCCCGGAGACTCCTTCACACAGAAGGAACACACACACACACACACGCCTGGATCATAATAGATTCAGAAGCAATCTCTTCCGCTGTGTATAAAAGACGGCAATATGTGCCCAAAACTGTAATATTTCAGCAGTTTATAAGCAGCGAGAAGGGAGTGGTGGGGGGGAGTGATAGCGCCAGAGGCAGGAACTAGAGGAAAACAGACATGATTTTACCTTCTCTCCAATATTCCAGCTACTTTCTGCTTTTTTTTTTTTTTTTTCCCACCGCCTTCATGATACTGCATCATTTCCAGCGGTAATGAGTGCACGCCGAGCAACAATGAGAAACGAATGCTCTTGGGAATGTTTAAAATATACATCGCAGTTCCCTCTCATCGCGAGCAGATCAGTCGCCGGCGAGTCACAAGGCACTATTGCTCCGTGACATTATTAGAGTAATGTTAACGAACCAACGAGTGTTGGTGCCGGATGTCGTTCCTGCATCCCCTCATTACTGCAGGGGCTCCCGGTGGCTCTCCAGGACGTTGGAGAAATGCATTACCTAGCAGTGCTTAAGTGTATAAGACATTAACTAAAGCTTTTGCCAGGAGATAGTATGGAAGGTAATTTTCCTCCGTGAAATTGGTTTCCTTTTTCTAGCGTGAGGGAAGTGAATTCCCCGGGTGGGAAGTGTGGCACGGAGACAATGTATCTGGACGGGTGAATAGATGGGAAATTATTTATTTGTGTAAATGGGCAGGACTGTTGGAATTCAACCTTTTTTTAAAGCTTTATTTCAATTGTGGAGAAGTGTTGTGTATTGGCAAGAATCTGGCGATACGATACATATGACGATACAGGGGCAACGATATAATATATTGCGATTCTGTAGTAACAAGGATATATTTGTAGTATTGTCGAGTACTTGACTCTGGTGTTACAGAATTTACAGACCACATGACTCCTGACGAAGTCGTAACTGCTTTCATTTGTTTTTAAACCAAAATATGTCCAAGCATTAGCTTTAAAAGTAACTTGTGGAGTCACTGTATCCTCTCATCCTTAGTCATCGGAGGGTTCTCACTGGATTTCATGGTACCTTTAGCTGACTTGGAATTTAATTAGAGGTTGTCACTTTCTTTAATTTCTTTAATCTTAACACCAATTTATATCACGTCTGATTGATTTATTTTCATATTTTATCGTAGCTTTTATGACCACTACATGACATTTTAAAAATATATCTTAGCGGTGCATATCAGCAAGAATTTGATACATAACCTGAGTTAGGTTACGATATGTTCTGATATTTTAGGGACAAGTATATATTCATAGTACTGTTCAGTACTTGACTCTGATGTTGCAGAATTTACAGACCACATGACTCTTGACGAAGTCGTAACTGCTTTCATTTGTTTTTAAAACCAAAATATGTCCAAGCATTAGCTTTAAAAGTAACTTGTGGAGTCACTATATCCTCTCGTCCTCAGTCATCCGAGGGTTCTCACTGGATTTCATGGTACATTTAGCTGACTTGGAATTTAATTAGAGGTTGTCACTTTCTTCAATTTCTTTAATCTTAACACCAATTTATATCACGTCTGTTTGATTTATTTTCATATTTTATCGTAGCTTTTATGACCACTACATGACATTTTAAAAATATATCTTAGCGTTGCGTATCAGCAAGAATTTGATACATAACACAAGTTAGGTTACGATATGTTCTGATATTTTAGGGACAAGTATATATTCATAGAATTGTTCAGTACTTGAATCTGGTGTTGCAGAATTTACAGACCACATGACTCTTGACAAAGTCGTAATTGCTTTCATTTGTTTTGAAATCAAAATATGTCCAAACATCAGCTTTAAAAGTAACTGGTGGAGTCACTGTATCCTCTTGTCCTCAGTCATTGCCGGGTTCTCACAGGATTTCATGGTACCTTTAGCTGCGGTGGAAAAACTGACTGGGAATTTAATCAGAGGTTGTCACTTTCTTTTGTTTTCTTTCTTCAGGTTTTTCTATTCTTTATTTCTTGTCTATCCAAACACCAATTTATATCACATCTGATCGATTTATTTTCATATTTTATCGTAGTTTTTATGACCACTACATGGCACTTTAAAAAATATAGCTCAGTGTTTTGTATCGGCAAGATTTTGAGACATAACACGAGTAACGTTACGATATGTTGTGATATTTTAGGGACAAGTATATATTTGTAGTATTGTCGAGTACTTGACTCAGTTGTTGCAGAATTTACAGACCACATGACTCTTGACGAAGTCGTAACTGATTTCATTTGTTTAGAAACCAAAATATGTCCAAACAGCAGATTTAAAAGCTGCTGGAGTCGACTATATCCTCTCGTCCTCAGTCAACGCCAAACTCTCGTAGGATCTCATTGTTCCATAAGTTGTGGAGGACGTAATGACTGCCATCTTGCGGCCGGAAGTTTAATTGCAACACAAAAATGAACAAACATTGTGAATATTTTCACGTTAATTGTTGTTACTATTTTATAAACGATAGTTCAAACTATTGTTAAAATCATTTTTTATTTTAATATGATGAAGTGCTGTTGAATATCAATACAATATGGGGGTAATACTTGTCGGATGTTTAAGTGTATTGTTTTTTCATGTAATAGTACCTGGTGAAAGAGTGCTAATACAAATACAAATCAAATATTTTTTTTTGTTTAATTAATAGACAAGGATACTTAATCACTTCTCTGATAAATTGTTACATTATTGGTAGAATAAGTGTCTTTTTCATATAAAAATTTAAAAAATATAAAATAAAAATGTATTATTATATTATATTATGTATAAAATATTCATGTATTCATGTACACAAAAGTATTTTAGCAGTAAGTCAGATAAGTAAATCGCAACATAGGATATGTATTTGAGGGTCAATTTATCTTAATTATCTTTGTGTCGTTTATCGTCAGTATAACTTACCCAGTGGGAAAAATACTTCTTTATTTGTTGACATCCATAATTGTCAAGGTTGCCATATCAACATGAACGTTAACTGACTTTGATTTTGAGCGAAACACAAATTTGACTCATAATGACACCATAATTATGAGTCTCTAAAACCAACATTTCAGCGAGTAGCTCTTCTTGTTTGCAGTCGGATCGAGCTTGTGCAGGAATAAAACAAAGTAACCCCAGGTGCTAAAAATGACCAATCTTATCAGTGCGGCTGTAAAAACTCATCAGCTCGACTTGTGTTCTCTTCGGGGCTGACGGCTGCAGAATGTCGGAGGCAGCAGTTAAACTGAGGAACAGCATGAAAAGTGTAGCTTGGTGACAGTGATGGAGTTAAACAGCTGTCAAACACAGTTCATAAAATGAAAAAAACACACTGTGGAGGCGATGTTTTAGGCTCCTCTGAGTAATGCACTAAACAAGTTAATGAGTCCGTCTGATGTTTTTGAGTCACTGCAGCAGGGCGAGGCACCTGCCACGGAAAGTATGGATTTATAGCCGAAAGCTGGGGTTTTCAGCCTCAAATTACTGCCTTCCACCATATCTGGAGTCGAGGCAACGGTAAAAGTTGTTGATGTATTGTTTGTTTATTTGTAAACAGAGTATGTAGACAGGTTTGCAAATGTATTTTCATAAAGGTTCCAGGGATTGTAAGAAATGGAATTTTGTAAAAATTCTGAAACTGGATAATGAAACCATCTCTGACTTGAACTAGAGTTACCTCAGTCAAAAAATTACTGAAGAAATCTCAAATTAAACCTATTTAATTTGGTAATAATGGCTTCACTCCTCCTCCAGCCTGCTGTAAACACGGCCCACTTTGTTTATACAACGAGTCCCTTGGAGGTGGAGACTTGCAGGATTGATGACACGTGGTGACAAACCTCCATGCTAGACCGATGGAGTCTACTGACTCCTTCAAGAGACATCTTAAGACGTTTCTATTTGTTCAGGCTTTTCCTTGAATTTCTCGAACTACTGTTTTGTTCTCAGTATTATCTTGATCTTTAAAGTATGTACTTTTTTGAGTATTGTTTTGATTGTTAGAGCGCTTTGTGACCCTGGTCTCGAAAAGCGCTATATAAATAAATATTACTTACTTACTTACTTACTTACCAATCGCGGCAGAGTGGGCGTGGTTATGGCGAACAAGATTTCGTCTCCAGATAAACAGTGTTTTAGGTGGGCAGAGCTTAAGATCATTTTCTAATGTTAATATTTCCATTAAAAAATAGATTTTTGTACAAACAGACACTGATGATACACTAGATTCCAACATCTATTTAACACACACTTAAATCAACAGTTGGCCTCAAGTTTTCCCGGAGAAAACGCACAAATTCAAACAATTTTATTTGTTTAACAAAGCTCCTCTGAGACGTATTTTACTACCAAAACCAATTGTATTATTATTATTTTTGTTGTTAAAAAACACTTTTCTTTTTCAGGGACGTTCATCCATTGAGGGTTTTCTAAGCCACAGATTCAATTACGGAGATCTCGACTATCTCCGAAATCACTAGTTGGTTTGTTCCGGCATTAGGATCTCTAGAGGAACACGACATGAAATTGGATTTGGTTCGATGTATCTTTAAAGACCCCTCGAGATAAAGGATTCTTCTTTTTTAATTCAGAGATAGCAAGAAATGGGAACACGTCGAAGTTGGAACGAAATAATGGAACCAGCTAGGATACGAATGATTGAGTGAATATTGACTCTCTCCGAGGTTAAACTTGTCATTAGCCCCGAAATCAAGAAAGACAAAGAAACAGTAATGACAGTTAAACCGAAAAAATTTGAATCATTGATTTTATTAAGATTTTACATTAAATATGAAAACAAATTTCTGGAACAAGTGCATGTGTTTCTCAAACCCTCTGCAATACAGGTATCATAATGGTTTGAAACCATTATGGGATGAACGGTAAACTATATCCTGTCCCTTTCAGAAGTTTTTTGATTAACGTGATAGCTCACCCATAATAAAAAATGTCACTCATTTTCTACTCACCCTTGTGTCGACTAAGGGTTGGAATTGTTGACAGTCGCAAACTGAGCTTACTTTTCATTGTCTTTCTCGTCCAAAAAGACATTGTAAAACATCCAAATACCTCCAAACTGCTCGAATGTTACGTCCATCTTGTATTGAAGCCTCGACTAAAGAAATTGTTCCATAGGAAAATTAAATAAGTTCATATTTTAAGCTTGTTTGTAGCAGAAGCTAAAAATGCTAACATGCTACCAAACAAAAAAAAACTCCATATCAAATATTGTGCAAGCTCCGAAGACAGTAGACGCTCAGAGTTTGTTCGATATTTACCAGGAGTATTTCCTGTCTGTGTAGCATGTTAGCATTTTAGCTTCCACTGCTAACAAACGTCAAATAAAGACGTACAACATTTTTTCCCGTAACAATTTCTGAGGCGAGGCTTCAATACATGAGGAAGGTTACAGACGAGCTCTAAGTAGATGTTTGTATTGTTTTAAGTGTGTATTTTTGAACGAAGATGAAGACAAAGACCACTGAGCATCAGTCGCTCCGTTAGCATGAACATGCATTTTTGACTATAAAGGAACAGATTACTTTTAAAATAATCTTTGTCGAAATGAAGGTGAGTAGAAAATGATGAACTAACCCTTTAACCACGTAAAAATCCACGTGACAGTTAAAACAAATAGTCTATTTGACCTACTTTTACACACAACATAACAAATCATGAAAGTAATTTGAAAGATTTAAGGTGGTGCAGCAATTTTATGAAGCCAATTGAGCTCCTTGGGGGAGGCATGCACATTTCCCGTGCTTTTAAAACCAAAAAATGTTTAGAAACTTGAAATTATTGCAATATTCTTTTTCAACTAACGCATTGAATGAGTCCAAAAAAATCCTTAGAAAGTTCACATTTTGGCCAAGATACAGACATGAAAAGCGTGTTGCGAGAACAGAGGAAAAAAACGTGTCTTTGTAAAAAAAAATGATGTAACGACAGACACAGGCGGCTCCGCGTCGTCCATTATACATGATCTCTCGACGCAATCCGACACATGTGTGGCGCCTCCACGGCCGGCTATTATATATATTTTTTTATATTATTTGTCTCAAATCAGCAGAGGGAGCGTCGCCGGCGTGTCATTCATCATCAGAGTCTCCGGAGGCTCCGCGGGGGTCATCGCAGATGTAGATGTTAACACAAACAGATGTGCCTTGTAAATATATGTCGGCGTCGTAGAAGAGACCATTAGCGGCGCCAGTGTACGCAGGGACGGTGCAGATGAGCACATGCAAGCTTCATTTTCTCCTGGGCAAAGTGAGAACAGCAGAGTTTCCCCTGAGGAGCGTATCCCTTGTGTTCCAGATAAAACAGCGATATCACAGGCTTTCTAAATCAAAACGTGATCCGCGTGGAGTTAATGCACAGATGCAGCGACTTTTTTTCCTCAGAGCTGACCAGAGGCCAGAACCTCAAGGACTGGACAGAAACTTGGCAGCGACCAGGAAATGCTGCAGAGATGGAGCAGGTTGCAGGAGAGCAACAGAAGGCGTCTGAGAGTGAAATATTTACCGGACAAGCAGGTTTGCATCAAAGCAAGTTTCCAAAGAAAGTTATTTGAAAGGTGACCTTTATCCCTGAGCTGAATAAAAGATGTTTGGATGCATCCTGACAAAAGTCTTTTTTTTTTCTCTCTCTCTTTGATTTAGTCGCTGAAGGCTGATTTTTTAAAGACCTTCAAGCGACTTGATAGCTGCTCTCAATCTCCAGACTCTTGCCAGGAAAGAGGCGGAGCGTTTGTGCGGGAGACATATTTCATTCAAGACAAGAGGCGACGACTGTCCAAAAGTCAATACGACTCGGAATTGATTACAAAAAAAAGGAAACAAAAAGAAAGTATGTGGAATGAGGGAGAAGGTTAGTGATGACTTTTTTGTCTTTGAATTTGCATGACACAGCATGAAACTTTCAGCTCGGGTTGTGTTGAACTTTAAAGATTTTGCTCGATTAGATAACTCTTAAAATATTCTACTTTTTCTTTATTTTCTATTAAATGTTTTACTGAAGGATAAAGTTCCAGGGTTGAGTCAGTACTTGGGTGACTTAGGTCAGTCTGTCAAGCTGAGCCTGAGAAACCTGGGTGTTGTATTTGGACAAAGACATGTCTCTAGTTCATCATTGTAGAAAACTGACCAGAAACTGTTTCCTTTAACTGTGAAAAATCTCTAAATTTAGGAAAACGGTGTAACAACAGGATTTAGAGCTTAGAGTTTTTTTTTTCTCGTTTGGACTTTAGTAATATTGTTGTTTATATTTCATGTCTTAACAAGAAGGATCCGTCTCGCCTGCAGTCAATACAAAACATTGCAGCGACAATTCTGAGCCGCTCTAGTAGAAGAACTCACATTTCTCCGATCCTTAAAACTCTTCACTGGCTACCAGTTTCTTTCAGGATAAATTTTAAAAATCTGTTTTTTACTTTCAGATCTATTCATGGTCAGGCTCCTCCTTACATCAGTGATCTGATCCAGACTTACACCCCAGCTTGGGTTCTGAGGTCTGTGGATCAGAATCTTCTAATGGTTCCTGAACACGGTTCTGGACCAGAGGAGAGAAATCCTTCCAGACTGTTGCTCCTAAGCTTTGGAACGATCTTCCTCTCTCTTTGTGTTTGATGGATCTACTGACTCCTTCAAGAAACATCTTAAGACATTTTTATTTGTGCTTTTTCCTCATTTTCTTGAACTCCTGTGTTTGTCTTATGTTGTCTTGGCCTTTTAGAGTTTTTTAATTTGTATGTATTTTTAACTGTGTATTGTTTTTGATTGTGTGAAGTGCTTTACAAACTGTTACTTACTTACTTAAATACATACAGTGGTGGGCAAGTCAACTAAAAACAAGCTAAATAAACCAAAATTATTATTTTATTAAATTTTGTCCCAAAATACCATAAAACAAAAGCTCTCTAGTCAAATTTAGAGAAAACTAGATAGATGGATAGCTTAACTTTATTATTCCCTCTGGAAATTGGGTTTCCAGTTCACAGCAGACGATAGTTTCAACAATCAACAATTCAACAAGTTGGTTTTAAAGTGATCTTCGACCTCATGTTGGCCACAGAAATACAGTCAAAGGGCTGCACTTTAACCATGTCTGAGCTAATATCTGAGTGAAAATATATCCACTGCCAAAATCAATAAACAAGCCACATTTATGCATGAAAACAGGATTGCAGTAATTACATATGCAACATAAACATGGGTGACCTATCGGGGTAACCTTCTGACAGAAAATGGTTTTCATTATTTTGTGCTACCATGTGCGTAAAGATTTGTTTGTACACTAAGTATTGCAACATGTGTGTTTCCTGAATACACTGATTTTTCTTATTTATAAGGATAAATATTCAATATTTATGATCATTCCAGAGAAATCTATAACTGGTTGTATGTGCCTCCTTCAATAGCTCTTCCAAAAATTACTGGAGAAATCTCTCAAATTCAACCAATTGTATTTGGGCACCAAAACATTGTTATTTTTGCTATTCTTAAAACACTTCAGTTTTATTTCATTTATTTATTGAGGTTTTGTAAGCCACAGATTCGATTACGGAGATCTCGATTATCTCCAAATGACTAGTTGGTTTGTTCTGGCATGAAGAGCTCTAGAGGAATACGACTTGAAATTGGATTTGGTTCGATGTATCTTTGAAGACCCCTCGAGATTAAAGGATAATTGTGTACCACGTCAGTTCCTCCTCCTAATGGCTCCCAAAATATCAATATTAAGTCAAATAAACTTCTTTTGTTGTCAAATATGCATGTATTAAGACATACAGCATAAATGAAATTGTGGTACTCTCTGACCCATAATGGAAAACATGAAAACTTAACAACAAACACTTAAAACAATTAAAGACTTAACAATTAAAGACTTAAAGAGACATTAATTAAAACATTTAAGAAAATAAATAAAAATAAATAAGCAACAAAATGAAATAAATAATCAACAAACTTAAACAATCAACTTATAAACAGAATATAAACAAAAAACTAAGAACAAAGTTAATGCACAGGAAGTTAAAGCAGAGGTGAGATTGATGGTAGGACAGGGAGGGAGTTGAGTCTCCTGACAGCCAGGTGGAAAAAGATTTCCTTTAACCTGCTGGTTCTGGCCTGAAGACTGTGCAGTCTTTGGGACGGGTGAGTGGGGTCACCAGCAATCCTGATGGCCCTGCTGGTGATCCAGGTGTTTAGATCCAGGAGGGACACCAATGATCCTCTCAGCTGCTCTCACGATGCGCTGCAGCTTCTTGCGGCAGGACACGGTGCAGGCGCCGTACCACACAGTGATGCAGCTCGACAGGATGCTCTTGATGGTGCCTCTGTAGAAGTTGAGCATCATGGGTGGTGGGGCTCTTGCTCTCCTCCGTCTGCGGAAGAAGTACAGGCGCTGGTGGGCTTTTTTGGCCAGTGATGCTGTATTGTGGCTCCAGGACAGATCTTCAGAGATGTGCGCACCCAGGAACCCTCTCCAGTGCAGCTCCGTCGATGGGTAGTGGTAGATGCTGGGTGTGCACTCTCCTGAAGTCCACAATGACCTCCTTAGTCTTCTCCACGTTCAGGTGGAGATTATTGTCTTTGCTCCACGTTAACCTCACTCCTGTAGACCGTCTCATCGCTGTTGTTGATGAGACCCACCACAGTTGTGTGGTCCGCAAACTTGATGAACATTAACATTTAACTTCAAAATTCAATTAGAATATTTCAATTTAACTAATTTAAATCCTATCCTGGGTTAAGGGGTTACTCCAGGTTACCTTAAAGGTCTCTTAATCGAAAATTTGAACCCTTTTTGAACCCCATTTTTCATTTGGTTATCTTTTTTTTTCCAAAGCAAACTCTTTATTATGATATTATTAGAGACACATGATGAAACAGGTGAATACATTCTTCATCTCTTTAAGTCACTAAAACTCACCCGGACCTGAGCAAGAGATGGTTTCGCTGCAGAGTCTCTACATTTTTTAACAGACTCAAAATCATGCACTCTGTATCATCTGGCGAAAGTTGATGATATGACCTTGGATGTGACCCTTAACCTTTGACCGACTGCAACAGAGTAGGCAGGGTCGTGGGAGGATTCAAAATCCAAACTTTTGGGCATGGAGGAGAAGTCGAGAGATGATCTTGAAACTTATGTATTGTATTATCAGAACCAATTTTTAACCAGCTAACTAGCTAACATAGTAGCAACAAAGTACGTAACAAACAATGGATTTCCCTTGGCCAATAAAAGTATATTCAGGTGTTGTACGAGTAGACATATTAAATTGAGGCAGTATATGTGTTGACTTTTGACATCCCTTTGAAAAAATAAATATATAAAAATAAACTATAATTATACTATATTATACTAAAAAGTGAAGTAGTATTATTAAAGTATACTTTTGACATCCCTCAGCGAAAATAAATATTATTAAATATACTATACTATATTATATTATACTAAAAAGTGGAGTAGTAAACTTAAGAGGTATACTTTTGACTTCCCATAGCAAAACAAGTATATTCAATTGTACTACAAGGAAACTTATTTGATACTATAGTTGCAGTTGTAATCTTGAAGTTTACTTTTGACATCTCTTGGCAAAAATAAGTATATTCAAGTGTACTATACTTATATTATACTAAAAGTAAAGTAGGATATTTGAGGTTTACTTCTGACACACTACACTTCAAAAGAGTACACTGATATAAACTCATACTCAAGTATACTTTATGGAATGTATTTCAAGTAGTGATAGTCTGATGAAGCTTCATGAAGCGTTGTCATGTTGTTCAGAGGTCAGTAGGTGGCGCCATCATTTTTAAAATGAGGTTTCATTAAAACACTAAAACAAAAGGAAGATGACCGCCATCTAGTGGATTCTGAAAATAATGACACTGCCTCATGAAGCTTCATCAGACCATCACTAGTTTCAAGTACAGTATACAACTTTTGGCTTTAGGCAACTTGTCTTTTTATTGACCAAGTCCCCTTCAAAAGGGTTTGAAAATACTTTTACTCTTATGTAAATATATTTTATGTATATCCAAACACCAGAAACTTCAGGTGACGTACAGTGTTGTAATGGTCGAAGAATATGGAAAACTCAATTTTCCACTTTTTGTTCAATGTAGTGTATTTTACTAAAGTATGCACATGCACATTGGTAGTATATATGATAGTTCACTTTGAGTACACTTTAAGTTTACTTCTTTAAACTACTCTTTAGACTCTGAGTGTATACCTAGTTCACTGGTAGTATACTTCTGTAAACCTATAATGTTCCAATTAAGCCCAAAGAAGTATCACATTAGTATAACTTTAGTACACAAAAACTACATTTACCTTTACTTCAAGTGTACTTATTTTTCCTAAAGGTTACTGTAAAGTTGTTAAATGATGACAGTAGGAGGAGGAGAGGGAGGAGGAGGAGGAGGAAGAAGAGGAGGAGGAGAGGGAGGAGGAGGCGGAGGAGGAGGAGGAGAGGGAGGAGGAGGCTGAGGAGGAGGAAGAGGAGGAGGAGGAGAGGGAGGAGGAGGAGGAGGAAGAGGAGGAGAGGGAGGAGGAGGAGGAGGAGGAGGAGGAAGAGGAGAGGGAGGAGGAGGTGAGGGAGGAGGAGGAGGAGGAAGAGGAAGACGAAGAGGAAGAGGAGGAGGAGGAGGATAGGGAGGAGGAGGAGGCGGAGGAGGAGGAGGAGGAGGAGGAGGAGGAGGGGGAGAGGGAGGAGAAGGAGGAAGAGGAGGAGGAAGAGGAGGAGGAGGATGAGGAGGAAAAAGAGGAGGAGAGGGAGGAGGAGGAGAAAGAGGAGGAGAAAGAGGAGGATGAAGACGAAGAGGAAGAGGAAGAGGAGGAGGAGGAAGGTAGGGAGGAGGAGGAGGAGGAGAAGGAGGAAGAGGAGGAGGAGAGGGAGGAGGAGGAAGAGGAGGAGGAAGAGGAGGAGGAGGAAAAAGAGGAGGAGGAGAGGGAGGAGGAGGAGGAGAAAGAGGAGGAGGAGAAAGAGGAGGAGGAGAGGGAGGAGGAGGAGGAGAAGGAGAAGGAGGAGGAGGGCTCCTTCAATTCAGAGTTACTCAGGCACATCGTGGATCGAAGCAAGTCCCACTTTATCCCACGCTTGGACACGAGTGTGAAGCTGGACACACAGGCGCACTCACGGCGACAGGAAGAGTGTGTGTGTCCGTGTGTGTGTGTGTGTGTGTGTGTGTGTCTGTGGAGGAAAGATGTGAAGAACCTCCAGCCGGAGCTGGATCCGGATCACAAGTGTTCTGAATGGATCTACGACATGTTTCCAGCTCGTTATCCAGGGAATATCATTCGGATGATTTGAAACAAACCAGAGATGAACACGCAGATGTTGGGGTTCAGTCTGCGACATTTCTCAAGCGAAGGGGGAGTTTTGGAACCCCCCTTTTTTTCTTTTTTTTTTTTAGATCTCTAGTGTCTCACTGAAGAAGAGAGAGGAGGAAGAGAGAGAGAGAAAGAGAGAGAGAGAGAGAGAGAGAGAGAGAGAGAGAGAGAGGCTGCAGCTCCTGCACCCTGAAGACCCTCATTCATATATTTTAAGCGACACGCCAGACGCATGAATCCGGAGCTGGGTTCCTACGACATCTTTCCCTGTAGATCAACTCTCGAGCAGACCCCCCCACCACCCCCTTTTTCTCGAGCCCCCCATCATCTCCAGACGCGTCGGTTCTGCGCTCGTCACCTGCGCCACATCCAGACTTTTGGGGGACGCGACGCACCACCTGCGAGGATGGCGTGTTACTACCTGGTCATCAGCTCCACTCACCTGAGCAACGGACACTTTCGTCGAGTCAAGGGGGTCTTCCGGGGACCCCTGTGTCATGGGAGCGATTCACCGGTAAGACTAAAGTGTCCCGTTATATTTTTGTGGGGGGGGGGGGGTTTCGACAAAAATGTTTCCTGGAGTTTGAAAAATGTCCCCAAAAATAGAAGGTTTATGATCTGATCATATGTTTCAATAAATGTGCAATGATTTGACAGTATTGGTGTAAGAAATTATCTTTTATCAAGACATAAAGAATTTGCAGAAAAAACATCATTCGTTGCGGTTTTTCAGAAAAAAAGTGTACTTTCTATTATTGATCACCACGTTGTTAATGGTATAACTTTGAATATATGAGTCTTTTTTTTTTTTTTTAAATGACCTGACAAGTCAAAAATGTTTAAAAAAAATGCTGATATGTGACTCAAATTACTTTGCAAAAGTTTTAACCAATAAGTATGAAAATGTTAGACATCATGCCAAACTTTTGGTGCATGAATGATTGAGAAGTGGTCGGTGAGCAAGAGACACACGTCTGAAGACTGACCTGTGAATTATTAATAACCTCAGTGGAATCGCAATCTGCTGTGTTCAGAGTGGAATCAGGTGGGAGTTTAACCTGAATCCAATGTCGGCTCTGAGTGGATCCAGTGGTCCGACCAAAGGAAGGGGGGAGATGAAAGCGACGGATGATACAGATTCACTTTGCAAGTGGTCAAATTACTGCAGACCCCTGAAGTATTTCACTTAAGGGTTGAATCTTTTCTCCTGATTCATTTTAATGACACTTATTATAGTTAGTTATTATAGCTATTTAATCAAAACTATCAAGATAAAACTTCATTTTTAGCTCCTCGAAAGTTGCCATTTAATTCAAAATCTTGGAAAACGTGGAGCTTTTCTTGATCCCTCTGAACAAACATGACGAAAATCTAACATATTCAAAGCAAACCTTGATGATGATTGACATACCTTACATTTTTTTTTATTATATTAGCTGCTTTTAGGTCTAGTATTTCATTAGAAATCTACTGGACATGTCATCTCAAGCGTCTCAGTCCAGAACTGGACGACCTCTGTCAAACGCTGACCGTGGTACTAGAAATTGAGAGTACTTCTTAGGATGATGGCCACTGTTGACAGTTGTTCATATTCAAGTTAATGAGAAAATGATACTGTTTCCTCCTTATTTTATATGTTTTTGACTGGATTTTCTTTTTTTTAATTTGGCTTTTATTTTTATGTTGCCACCTGTGCACCGTTTTCAACAGAATAAAATAATTGAAGTGGTGTTTGGCTCTATTGCAGTGGAAAATAATTTATTTTTAAGTGTTTTTTATTTGTATTTATTGTGGCCGGGGGGGTATAATGATGCACCGACACACACACACACACTCATCTCTGGCACAGCTAGAATCCACCTGCAGTTCCATTTAAATTCAGAAAAAAAAAGAGGATTATGAGTCACGGATTTAAGTTTTCTATTTTTAAAATGTTGTTTTGTGCACATTCTAAACAGCAGGAATTGGGAATCCAACCGTGCAGCCACTGTCCGCCCCTTTTGTCCGTTTAAATGTGTTGCTCTGGGAATTAAAAGACTCACATTGCATTAGCGCTCTGGAGGAAATATTCCCGAGCACCTGCCTGGGGAGTGTTTGGTTTTTCTGCTTTTGTTCGGAGCACCTGCGTGACCCGGGTCAGCCCGGGAGGGAACTTTATGACCTTTTCCTTTGTGACCAAAGGTTTCTTTTGTGGCGCCGAACCTGGCATTTTCCCCCATAAACACTCTGTGTTTTTGCACATGCATGATATTTTCCAGCGAGTGAATCTCCATCTGTGTGTGTGTTGCTCCGGGGTTTACTGTAATCACACGTTATTCATGAGATCTTAATGTGAGATGAGACAAACTGATGAGCTGATGACAAGTTTGATGAGACAGGAGGAAAGGAGCAGCTGGTGTGTGTGTGTGTGTGTGTGTGTGTGCAACACACTATAAGTCATCACCAGTCTGTCATGTGTGATCAGAACTAGCTATTGGACGAGAAAAGAAAGACGAGACGTAAAACTTTCCAAAACAGACGGTGAAATAAGCGAAGGCGTAATTGCAAGGAAAAGGTCGGACTTGTGCAATTAGATTGTTTGTGTTGATTGCGTCGTGGACGGAAATAAACGCGTCCAATCAAACCTTATTCTGAATCAGAATTGAAGATGGTTGAACCTAAAAAATCATATCAGAATCATGCAACTCAGCCACTCAATTACACCCACATTATGTTTTTTTAAATTATACATTTTCCACACAATTATTTTGTCTGTATAATACTTTTGAGACATTAGAAATATGTTTGGTAGCGACGAGTTCAATGCTAAGGTAGTTTGGTTCCACTAGGGGAGCAAGATCAGGGGCGCATACTTAAAAATAATAATAATAATTATTATTATTATACATCTTTTTTCTATATATCTAAAAATGCATAAATAACAGTGCTTGTTCTTTTTTGTGTTGCGATTAAACCTCCGGCCGCTAGATGGCAGCAGGATTTATAGCCACTGCAGCTATAGGTTTGATTATATTCTGATGACTGAGAACGAGAGGATACTGTCCGTCAGCTTTTGAAGCTGATGTTTGGACATATTTCGGTTTTCCAAAAAATGAAAGTATTTACGACTTTGTTAAGAATCATGTGGTCTGTAAATTCTGTAACACCGGAGTCATGTACTTGGTCAATACTACAAAGATCCCCAAGATGACTGAGGCCGAGAGGATACAGTTGCCTCCAGAAGCTTTTAAAGCTGATTTTAGGACATAAGTTAAAGTACTTATGACTTCGTCAAGAGTCATGTGGTTTGTAAATTCTGCAACACCAGACTCAAGTACTCGACAATAGTACAAATTTACTAAAGTATCACAATGTACCACAAAATATCATATCATTGTTCCTGTATCGTGATACATATCGTATCGCCAGATTGTTGCCAATACACACTCCTATCGCATACTGCATCTTCTTCTGCACCACAAAGAGTGTCTCTCTGTGTGATTCTTCAAATGGTTCAGGAATCCAGATGGTTATTTCTAGAGATTGGCTGGCGAAGCTCAACGGAACAGTTGCTTTTTTTTTTAATAATCTGAGATTTTTATAGAAAAAGTGTTAAAAGCAATAGATTATCGTGGAGATAGTGCCATCTAGTGGGCTCTAAAAGAAAGGACAAGGCTTCATGAAACGTCATCAGTCCATCAATTCAGTAATTTTGTAATATATTTTCTGAAACTTTCATAAAACAATCTCATTTTTCACGATAGAGAGACAGAAAAAAAACAACTTATTTGCAGAGGTAATAAAGACAATTCAACCCTTTCTCGGAAAACAACACATCATTCTTTTCACTAGCCTCCCAAAAGTTATTGTTACGAGACACCAAGGCTTCAAATAAATACGTTTTTATTAAATTAGCATTTATTCTCTGGAGAGTTGGATGTCAACACATCTTTAGATTCACTCATGCGAGCAGAATTCCAAACAAAACATAGCAGAAGATGCTAGCATATGTAAGGCTTTAAATCACAACATAGTTAAACTTGAACGACGACCCAGATTGACGAGAGCGTCACAGATGTTTGATCAATGCGTAACAGATGCACGAGCCACTTCCTGTACATCTCATTTTTGCCTGGAACGGTTTTATCAGAGAGATTCCAAACTGTCTGGTGTTGTCGAGCATCTTTAAATGTTGCTCGGGATTGTATTCAATTTACTTCACAGGAGACGATAATGTGACCTTTGCTGTTACAGAAAGTCACATTTTTTGTCAGTAAAATTTCCCTTTTTTGTTGTCAACTCAAACTCCCTTTTTTTTATTTATATCACTTGCCTTCTGTGTTGACCTTTTTAAAAAAAATACATGTATTCATTTAGTCACATTAAGGGAAACTTGGCGAATCCAAGTATGGTCCGCTGGTAATTCATCACGGAAGATCTGCCACAAACACTCACAGATGACTATGTGATATGTTTGCCAGTGTGAAGTTTAAAGGCTTGAGGTTGTTCCTTTTTTTTTTTTTTGCGTCAGCAATTTAAACCAGATAACATATAGGAGACGTGACTGACGCCTTAAATAGACCACCAAAGCCGGCTTATACCCCGCAGGCGGCGCCCAGTGACTCAGGATGTGTAAATCTTGATGGACAGACGTCGTCGCTGCGAAACGTGTCACTGGAGCAGAAGATAACGGAAGTACTTTTGCAGAAACACTTTGAACATGTAAAGATTTTGAGCGCGGTGACATTCAACCTTGATAAATACTGGTGGAGTTTAACTGGATGTTATAGCTTTAAGTTGATATAAATGAAATATGGGATGATAATTTGTTTTCGGGCCACTGGGTCACCTTGACCCACAGACAACACAAGGGATACCACAAATACATTTGTTTTCGGGCCACTGGGTCACCTTGACCCAGAGACAACACAAGGGATACTACAAATACATTTGTTTTTGGGACACCAGGTCACCTTGAGCCAGAGACAACACAAGATATACCTCAAAAATATTTTTCTCAGGTCACTGAGTCACTTTGACCCAAAGAAAAAAACAAGGAATACCTTAAACACATTTGTTTTCGGGCCACAGGGTCACCTTAACCCAGAGACAAAACAAGAAATACCTGAAACACATTTTTTTAGGGGCCTCAGGGACATCTTGACCGAGAGACAACACAAGGAATACCTAAAACACCTTTGTTTTGGGGCCACAGGGTCACCTCGACCCAGGGACAACACAAGGGATACCTCAAACACATTTGTTTTCAGGAAATTGGGTCTGAATGACCCAGAGACAACACAAGGAATACCTAAAACACATTTGTTTTGGGGCCACAGGGTCACCTTGACCCAGCGACTAAACAAGGGATACCTCAAACACATTTTCTTTCAGGACATTGGGTCTGAATGACCCAGAGACAACACAAGGAATACCTCAACCACATTTTTTCAGGCCACTGGGTCACCTTGACCCAGAGACAACACAAGGGATACCTCAACCACATTTTTTCAGGCCGCTGGGTCACCTTGACCCAAAGACAACATAAGGGATACCACAAACACATTCGTTTTCAGGCCACAGGGTCACCTTGACCCAAAGAAGTAGGTAAAAATGCATAAAACACAAGAAATGCACATCATAAAAGTAGAAAGTTTTGTAACGTTGAAAGACACGAAAGAGAAATTTGAGGATTATTCTCAACTGGCTTAAAAAACTCAACAAACACACAATTATATTGGGTTAACCATGCAAGTCTTAAAAACATGTTTCATATTTGTTCTCATCAGGGACAGTCAGGAGCTGTTTTGTTCAATGGCCAAAAGTTGTACCACTATTAAAACTAGTTTTATATGAAAAGCTGATGCATTTGAGTAGTTTCTGGACACTGAATACTGCGAGCGTTTCTAAACTTTTAGAAAATATTATCTCACAACATGCTGTTAGAAGAGCTTCATTGTTTTTTTTTACTGAAGACTTTGTCGACCAATACCTTTTTTCTGCGTCTCTAAACTATACCCAATGGTATCGATAACTTCACAGCTTAGAAAAATTGCAACCGATTCTCGGTTTAGTTATTGTGTTTTAAAATGAAAAGGAAATAATCAATTTGCTTCAAAAATGAATAATTAAATCACCAAGTAACCTTTTATACAACAAAACAATCCATTTTGATGACAATGGGAAAGTATGTTACATTCATATGAAATAATCAATACGCCTGGAAGGACAGATATGAGCTTAGAAATGATTTTTACACGAAGGTCGTCTGAAGAACAGCATTCTCTTTGTCATAAATCATCTCAGTATCTAGTTTATTCTCTGTTTTCTATTTTTTATTAAAGCAGATAGTTAACTCAGGAATTTCCTCCCTTCATCGGAAAAGATTGTTCCTTAAAAGACTCCTATAGAAGTAGATGGAGCTGACATTATTAAAGCTTTGCTGTTTTCACAAGATATTAAAGTACTCTTGATGCTCAAATAAGAGATTTTTTGTCCAAAAAAATAAGCATATTGTTGTTGTAATGTTGTTAAGTAATTAATATCACAATAAAATCAATTTCTGTTGAAGCATTTTTGGCCGCCCAAAAATTAAATATATTAGAAACTTCATCACTTTGAAACCCCAGCCCCTAAAGTTCCAGCATTTCTTTAATAACGGTATTTAATAGTAATAGTGTAAGTAAGTAAGTAAATGTTATTTGTAAAGCGCCTTGCTTTGAACAAACAAAAACAAAATACATACTTAAAAAGGTCAAGACACATAATACAACACATGAGTCCCAGAAAATCAGGGAAAAGCACAAATGAAAATGTCTTAAGATGTTTCTTGAATGACTCAGTAGATCATCAAACACAGAGGAAGATCGTTCCAAAGCTTAGGAGCAACAGTCTGGAAGGATTTCTCTCCTCTGGTCCTGAACCTTATGAGAGGAACCATTAATAGATTCTGATCTACAGACCTCAGAGCCCGAGCTGGGGTGTAAGGCTGGATCAGATCAGTGATGTAAGGAGGAGTCTGACCATGAATAGATCTGAAAGTAAGAAACAGAATTTTAAAATTGATCCTGAAAGAAACTGGAAGCCAGTGAAGAGTTTTAAGGATCGGGTAAAATGTGAGTTCTTCTACTAGAGCAGGTCAGAATTCTCGCTGCAGAGTTTTGTATGAACAGCAGGCGAGACAGATCCTTCTTGTTTTAGATCATGTTGTGACAACATTTTCCTGAATTTAGAGATTTTTCTCAGTTGAAGGAAAACAGTTTCTGGTCAGTTTTATGCAGTGTTTTACTAGAATGTATGTGTGGTGTGGTTTGCTGTCTTATTTAAGAGACCTTTAAGTTTGCAAGATACTTTGGAGATCTGAATCACAAAGTGTTGCCAGTGGATTATCTTCTAGCAAAAAGCCACCAATGGTCCACAGACTTCACATCTTTTGATGCCTTTTACATGCAAGCATTGGACTGAGGATGTGTGGAGTCTCACGGGGGACTCAGATGTCGAGGGAAAACTGATATTGTTGACTGAGTTTAAAAGAGCTGATGCTCAGGGACTGTAGAGGTCGTTCCTGAAGACCTTCTACGACTTTGTGTTGGAGTTTTGACTGATTGATTTAACATTATTCTCCCCACGATACAGAAATTGGACAAACAAAAAAATACAAACATATTAATACATACTACATACTACATACATACAAACATGGTCTGGAAAAGCGCTATACAAATAAAAATGACTTACTTACTTACTTACTAAGGCATACAGTACACATTTTTAAAAATAGCAAAAACGATAATAAAGATTACAAATAAATAATTGAAATTATAAGTCTATATTAATGTTTTGTTCTTTTTAATTGTTAGTACAACAATTTATTAGCAAATTTAATAAGGCTTATTCCAATGAGCTCTGTGGCTCAAATATTAAGCAGCCATTTAAAAGTTATCCAACCCTTTTTGACCTTTTTTTAGCCTTTAGCAGCTTCGGCGTAATTTTTCGGAATCTGACTAGCGTTTGGACAAAAAGTTTACAATAGCACACTTTCAAGTATGTAAACATGTAAGCATGTTAAACAGACAATTAAAATCTAAATGACATGGTCTTTGCATTTTTTCATTTAGAGTATTTTAGTGGCTTTGTATTCCCAGGAAATGCCGGGTTTTTCAGCTAGTATATATATTTAATTTTGATGAAACATGTAAGTTAAAACGCATCCAACTAAACTAGCATTTTGCTAACGCCGCCAGCTATGAGTTGAAGTGCAAACTGGCAGATTTGAAGTTAATTTCCTGCTTAGCTAAGCATAAATTCACCAAAAAGAAATACTATCTCAGTTAAAATTTAATATATATATATATATATATATATATATATATATATATATATATTTAAACTGAGATAGTATTTTTTTTTGGTGTGTATATATATATAAAACATGTCTATTAAAAATAGCATGTTTATTGTTGAAGTTACTTCTCTAGTGTAACTTGAAGGACGTCACTGACATACAAGACCTTGACAGCAACAAGGAAAATACTCTCACACTCGTAAATACACAAGCTGAGAAAATGCGACCCTTGTTTGTAAAGAGATTGACGCTCACATTTATCAGCATTACGGTGGACACGGTGCGATTTATGGACCTGTCAGCGTGATAAACCGGCCGAGCTTATGGTCAAGCTGTCCAGACGTAACCTTGGGTGTCATGTTAAAATGAAGTCCTTCAGCCACGCCAGTTTAACGCCGGGTCCGCATTTTTTGCTCACCTGTCCGCTCCATTGTACACCTTCCGGCGAGTAGATGTACGCCGATGATTTCCCAAGGGTAGTTCATTTTTTTCTTTGTTGTCGTCAGAGGTGTCCCCCATTTGAATGCTGGGTAATTACAAGCCCATTGTGGTTTAGCAGGACCTCGTCCGCAAGGATTATTGAACGTGTAAGTGTATCAGGACAGATTGGGATCTGAACTTCAAACATTGTTAGTACCACTTAGAAGGGTATTTGATTTATACCACATTTAATACATTTAAAGCACTTATAGGTGTCTAAAAGTCATATACTTTTAAATGGCGAGGGGGCCTGATGTCGTCCCTTGATGATCATTTTCAGGCCCAATTAGTAAAAATAACTTAAAAAGATATATTTTAAATCGTTTTTTGTAGTCAATAATATTATGAGTAAAAATATTTTACATATATCTTCTTATCTTTAAATAAATTATATTTCGAATTTGGTTTTAAATTAATCTTTTAGTTTATCACTTGTTTAGTTTGTGTTTATTTCTTATAAAAAATAATGATTGAGATTCTTTTTTTGCACCGTGGGGTGATTTAATGTACGCATTATATTTACAGACCAACCTTTAGATAAAAACAGTAAAAATATATAGTATGAAGTTTGGTTTTCTTTCATTTTTACTAGTTTATAGATTTACTTTTTCAGTAAACTTGACTTAAATTAATCGTGTAAAGAGTCACAGACTATGTTATTTCAGAGAAAATACAATATTTTTTCAGTGTTGGGCACCATTGGTCTAGTTTACAAGCAGTGTGGCAAAATTAATAAAAATGTATTACATGTAGATGATATTTATTCATCTTTTTTCGCTTATCACGATGTGTTTCTTTATCATAAAAAGGAGTCAAGTTCAGGGGTCCCCGATCCTTTTTTGCACCGTGGACTGATTTAATGACGGCATTTTTATTCACCGACCTTCAGGTAAAAACAGTAAAAATTAATTCATCAATTTTATCGTTCATTAGTTTACAGGTTTATTTATTGATGAAACTTGACTGAAACAAGGGTCTTGACATGTCAAGAGTCACTAACTAATATTACTTTAGAGAAAATAACATGCTTTTCAACACAAAGCATCTTTCAGACTGTAGGTATCATAAAACAAAAATGATAAAAAGACATTTTTCTTTCCGTCGGGTCGGTAAAAAAAATGCCTCACAAACCGGTACCGGTCCCTGGACCTGGGTTGGGAACCACTGGTCTAGTTTACAAGCGGGAAAATGAATTATAAATAGATATTCTTTATTTAATCTTTTCTTCACTTATTATTTTGTGTTTCTTTTTCTGTTTCAAGTTCAGGAAGGTTTTTTTTTACCGCAGACCAGTTTAATGTGGGCATTATATTCACTGACCTTTAGATAAAACAGTAGAAATAAATCATAAAACATTTGTGTTTCAAACTTTTACACTAGTTTACAGGTTTATTTTTGGGTAAGCTCGACTGAAACGAACTTCTTGACTCGTCAAGAGTCACAGAATAATGTTACTTCGGAGAAAATACCTTTTTTTTTTAAATAAAACACCTTTCAGACACTAATACAGACACTAATAAACTATAGAAAAGATGTTTTACATTCTTTGTTGCCTTGTAATAAATGTTAAAATCTCCCTGTGATTGTGTGGCGTGAAGATACGATGATATACATACATATTATTGCGGTTCTTATAACCGCCCCGGTTTTTTATTAAATGCCGCGCATGAGAAACAGGGTCAATGCAGGAGCACTCGGAGAGGTCTTTAACATTTACACTCTGCATAATCAGGAAGCTACATATTGCTCTAAGACGGGAGAACAGAAGAACGGCAGCAGGACAGGAAGTGAGCACGACTGTGAGAATATAATGGAGTTACGCAATGACATCATGACTCATTGTTACTAAACAGCGTCACGTCTTGAAAAATCGACTTCAGTAAATCCATCCAGGAATGAAAAGGATCTGTAAAATACTAGTTATTTGGATCTTGAATGTTCACTAGTATATGAACCAGGGGTTTTCTCAGCAAGTATGTGTCTGGTTACGATATTGTATTTTAAATTTTAGAGACTTAATCCGTCCTAAATAGTTTCAGAAAACAGTATGCATATGTCTTTGGCATCAGTTGTACTGTTACTGGAAATCTCTGTATTTTTGTGGACGTCAATAATCTTTCAGTAATCTTAGCTTAAGTACTAATATCTTAATAAATCACAATATCAACCAGAGGTATGTATTGGCTAGAATCTGACAATATGATACAGGGACAACAATACGATATATTGCAAGACTGTAGGGATATATTTGTAGTATTGTCCAGTACTTGACTCTGGTGTTGCAGAATTTACAGACCACATGACTGTTGACGAAGTCGTAACTGCTTTCATTTGTTTTAAAACCAAAATATGTCCAAACATCAGCTTTAAAAGCTGATGGAGTCGACTGTATCCTCTCGTCCTCAGTCATCTTGGGGATCTTTGTAGTATTGTCGAGTACTTGACTCTGATGTTGAAGAATTTACAGACCACATGACTCTTGATGAAGTCGTAACTACTTTCATTTGTTTTCAAACCAAAATATGTCTAAACATCAGCTTTAACATCTGCAGGAGTCACTGTATCCTCTCGTCCTCAGTCATCGCCAGGATCTCAAGTGATTTCATTGTTCCTTTAGCTGCAATGGACGTAATGACTTCGGAAGTTTAATCGTAACAGAAACATATCACACGATCTTTCTGTGTGGATTTTGTATTTTCTCCCTGTGTTGCGTGGGTTTACTCCGGGCACTCCGGTTTCCTCCCACAGTCCAAAAACATACAGGGGTTGATTGGGAACTTGGGGAAATAGTCCTTAGGTATGAGTGTGTTTGTGAATGGTTGTGTGTCTTTGTGTGTCCTGCGACACAATGGCGTCCTGTCCAGGGTGTCCCCTGCCTCTCACCCAAAGAAACTAGGATCGACCCCAACCCCAGAAAATGAATGAATGAATGAAAAGAACTATGATAAAAAATGACGAAAATCTAAAAGCCAAATGTTTTCTCATAATATAAACTAGAACATTGATCTACTATTATTAAGTTTGTTACTTGCATTCATCAGCTGAACTTCAGATCATTCATGTTCTTCCACTAACAACTCCTCAATGTTCCTCAAAATACTCTCAATTATTTATCCCGTCGGCTGACATATCATCTTGTTTGACTTCTAATGTTGTGTTTGGATGTTTTCTCCTCGTCCCCGTGGAGAGTCCCCGGGCATGTCTTGATTATCTCATCATTTCATCTTCCTTAAATAAGTCATTGTCACGTCGGGCTGAATCCAAATTCCCTTTATCCACATTAGTGCTTAATCATCCCGGGTGAGCCGTCGCTCGAACTCATTAACACCTCAAAAGCACCTTTTGTCGGGGGGTGTCGGCATCAATGGCGGGAAAATATGGCGGGAAATTAAAGTAAAAAAAAAGTGCATCTCGAAATTCAGGACTTTTTCTGATACAAACACTTTACTTTCCTTCCATTCTTTTCCGGAAAAAAAATCGAAAATCCCATCAGAAATCCCTTCTCTGTAGAATAACAGTGGGTGCGCGTGCACGTGTGTTTCCCCACTGTGTGTGTGCGTGCACGCTTTTCTGTTCATCCGCTGAAGAACACTTTGATGTATATTTCACTGGCGCTGCAGAAAACAGATGAATCACCGCCTGTACAGCGTGGTGTCAAAACGAGTGCAAACGCTCGGGCGTGTGTGTGGACATCACTGTGTGTGTGTGTGTGTGTGTGTGTGTGTGTGTGTGTGTGTGTGTGTGTGTGTGCACCCTCGTGTTTCCATTGATTCCACTGGGAGCTGAACAGTGTTTATGTAAATGCGGTGGCCTTTAAACACACGTCCTGGGGAATTATCTTGAGATATCTGCTTAGTGCAACAAAAACATGAGATGTTTCGGGTCATTAAGTCATCGGATCCAAATGTATTCGGTCACGGTTTGAGGTCAGAGGTCGGTTTCCCCCTCTGTTGGCAACAAACATGAATCCATTTAAAAATCTCCATCAGATTATTCAAGACGAAAAAAAATTGGACTGACATTGTTCTAAAAAAAACGCTATTACTTTTCTTGAGCAGAGTTGTATCGATTATTACTGTCTGGAAGTTGAAGTAACATCACCACATGACTCTTGACGAAGTCGTAACTGCTCCTATTTTAAAAACAAAATATGTCCAAACATCATCTTTAAAAGCTGCTGGAGTCGACTGTATCCTCTCGTCCTCAGCCATCGCCTGGATCGCGTTCCTTTAGGTTCAGAGGACATAATGATTGCGGAGGTTTAATTGTAACACAAAAATAAACAAATGCTGGTATTTTCATGTAAATTGTAAATAAATAAAAAAACAGAATTATTTTGTTTTATACACACTTTATTGTAATTTTCCCTTGAATAACCTGATGGAGATTTTTCTCAAAATATTATTTAAAAATACAAAGTGATTCATGTTTGTTGCCAAAAGAAGGAAACTGACCTCTAACCTAAAACTGTAAAACAAATATATTTGGAGTTGATGACTTTTAATGACCTGAAACATCTTAAAATGAAACGCTATTAATGTTCTTAAGGCAGTCTTGTATCGATTATTGCGGTCTGAAAGTTGATTATTTCCACTGAAGTAACATGAACATGTGACTCTTGACTAGTCAAGACGCTTGTTTCAGTCAAGTTTACTCAAAAAATAAACTGGAAAACTATTAAAAAATAAGTGAAACACAAGCTCTTTAAGATTTATTTGTACTGTTTTGAACTGTCTGTTAATATCATTTAATTAACCAGTCCATGCATGGTACATTCTTAAGAGTAGACCTCTGCCAAGCAGCTCATGTCAACCCATGTTTATTAATTTATCTTTTATTCTATTCATGTAATTTTGTCTTTTCAGCCTCTAATTAAATAATTCATAATTATCATTTATGGGTAAATTTGTGTTTTTCATTAGAATTTTTTAATTAACACAACCTTGACCTGAGCATTTTCGGCTAAAAGCTATTAAAAATAAACAAACCGTGTTTGATCGGATATGATTGTAAATGATAATCCGGAACATATTCTTGATTTTAAAATGTAGAAACTGACATTAATGAGATGTTCCTCGCCTTCACGAAAACGTCGGAAAAAACAAAAACAGACTCGGGGACATAATCCCGAGGATTGTATCCTCATCTGTTCCGGATATTCAAAAAACTAAACAACATATTCGGAGAGCGCTCCGTCGCCAAGTATTTGTAGAAGCAGTGTTTTGTTTGGTAGCAACAGCAGCCCTTTGATGGAAGCAGCAGGGGGTGTCAGCGCAACAAGCTTAAAGACAATATGGGAGAAGCGGTGCCGAACATCTGGGCGCGAGTTTAGTGCGTCGCGCATCGTTTTCATCTCTTGAAAGAAGCGGGGGAAAGGAAGCAAATCTCTTCCTGTCTCTGCTCTTAATTAAAAAGCGGTAAAAGGGAATTGTTTGTTTCTCGATTCATGTTATTTGACATGATCATTAAGAGGTTTGTTGAGATAAGAAGGGGTTTGTAATGGTGTCTATTGTGTTCGTTCCTGAGGTTGTATTGAACCTAATATACTATAATAACTGTTTTTGTCAAGATTCTAGGAAAGCATAGACAAGATACATGACCGGATGTTATTATTTCTTCTCCCGCCCTATAATTAGAAATAGATCTTTCATTTAAAGTTACTATTGTGAGTTTCATCAATTCACAACATCCTCAGTGGGATTCATTATATCATAAACGTTCTCTTCACATACTGTGCTTTCATTTCATTGTATTCTGGTTTAGATATGAAAAGATTTCCAGCCACAAAAGTATCTAAACATGAGTGGCTTCAAGATTTTTATATAATACCGACACTCACAGAAATGTTTTTGAAATCCGCACGCTAAGAGCATCTTGTGTGAGATTCACTGACAGTCACTTTTGTTCGATTCACGGTCAAGTTGACGTGAAAGACATTTTTCTTTGTTGCTTGTGAGAAACCAAGGTCAGGCCAGAAGAGTACAATAAATATGTTGCATTATGGCGTCTTTCACTCTGCGAGGTTGAGCTCAGTGAGTTCCAGCGCTGAAGTGGTTATTTTCAAGTGTTCTAAAGACACAATAAAAAAGAGTTCCTGCTCCTCGACTTCAGTTTGAACTGTCGACTGCTACGCCCTGGTTTGCACTGACGTACACATAGTTTAATATCATATATAAAGATATATAGATGGACATATACAGTATATATATAGATATAAATTGGTTCGGGTTACATTCTGAAAATCCTCAGTTATAAACTAAATTGGCAAAATAGGGACCGTTTATATCCTTCCTTTCCCTCTTTATAGACCTTTCCCAAACCGTCATTGCAGGGTCTCCCAGATTCTAAATTAATCTTTCTAAGCAGGTAAGAAGGCTTGTAGGAATGGTTCCGCTAAGATACAGGTGTTTCCCAGATTCTATCGTTCTTAAGGACGTAACAAGGCTCTTAAGAAGGAGCGCTAAGATACTTGTGTTTCCAGATTACATCTTTCTTAAGGACGTAAGAAGGCTTGTAGGAATGGTTCCGCTAAGATACAGGGGTTTCCCTCATTTAATCATTTTTAATGGCTTGAGAAGGCTCTTATGAAGGAGCTCTAAGATATTTGTGTTTACCAGATCTTTTAAGTATATACTTTATTGAATATTGTTTTGATTGTTTAAGCGCTTTGTGACCCTGGTCTGGAAAAGCGCTATACAAATAAAAATGACTTACTTACTTACTTACTTAATAACGTAAGAATGCCCGTAAGAAGGATCGCTAAGATACAGGTGTTGCCCAGATTCCATAATTCTTAATGACGTAAGAAGGCTTGTAAGAAGAAGTGCTAAGATATGGGTGTTTCCCAGATTCAATCGTTCTTAAGGACGTAAGAAGGCTTGTTGAACTGGTTCTGCTAAGATACAGATGTTTCCCAGATTCCATCGTTCTTAAGGATGTAAGAAGGCTCGTAAGAAGGAGGGCTAAGATACGGGTGTTTCACAGATTAAATCGTTCTTAAGAATGTAATAAGGCTTGTAGGACTGGTTCTGCTAAGATACAGGTGTTTCCCAGATTCAATCGTTCTTAATGACGTATAAAGGCTCTTAAGAAGGAGCGCCAAGATGCTTGTGTTTCCCAGATTCAATCGTTCTTAAGGAGGTACGAATACGTTACTCTGGTAAAGATACGTTTACCAGAGTAACTTCTCCATCGGCTCTGAGCAGTCGCCTCTATGATAGACGTGACGACCCTCCAAGCTTTTTACGAAACCTTAACCACTTGACAATGGTATGAATCAAAAGAAGTGAGTCGTTCAAAATCCGACCACAAACATATTTTAAGAACACGCGCTCAACCCCGATGGTGTCACGGCGATTAAAGTAGGGAAACTGTTAATGGCCCTGACGCTGCAGTCACTCCCATGCATTAAGCTAACACACACACACACACACACACACACACTTGCTTTGCCATCATTCCCAAGTGGAGCAGTTTGACTGAAGCAGGTGAGTACTACGGAATACTAAAGTAGTCCATGACTCTACAGTTCTTGCTGACCGCTGCAAAGTGCTCCCACTGATCACCGCTAATGTCCTCCATCACAGCCGCCCCTCAACGCTAAACTGCTGCCTGTGTGTGTGTGTGTGTGTGTGTGTGTGTGCAAATGTAAGGAAAGGTGTATAATTGGGACGGATGGGTGAGACAGAAAGAAGGGGAAGATATGGCAGAGAGAGAGAGAAGGAGACAGTCGTCATTGATTTTAACTTCCTCCAGCCGTTATAGACATTTCATTTAGCAAATGAATTCATTGCTGCCTCATTGCGCAATAATTTGATAACCCGAATGAACCTCCGCGGATGTTTAGACTTATTCGAAAATAAACCTCCTGTTTCCGTAGATACTCTTCTCCTTTGTGTTGAAAAAAAAGCATAATGGCCGCGATGAATGCGAGCCTAAAACATTCATGAGTGAAATAAATCATTTATTTATTCCATTTTACAGATGAATGATTGGGACGTAATGAATCCCCATTGAAACCCTTTCAAAAGACATTCTTTGTTCGACATCATTTCCATCCTAATTAATGTACATTCGTCGCACAACATTTTGTTCTTTTCAAACTTACCATGCGTTTTTAGAACATTTTTTTCAGGTATTTGAATCTACAGCGTTCACAGTAGAGACTTTTGAATGATCTCAAGATCTTTTGCTGTTCAAGGTCATTTAAAGTGCTGAATATGCTCGAATGACAATCTTGAAGAAATATGTTGTACTTGAAAAAAATCATAGAATGAAGTTAAATTCTCTCTTCAAAAGTTTCTGATTGATGTTAAAAAAATGACCTTTGTTAAGAAAGCACAAGTTTAACAAGGAATGTTAAAGCTCAAATATGAAGTTCTTCCGTTCCCAAGACCAAGTGCCAGGCATTATTTTTCTTGAGTATCAAATATGGCTCATTTGATTGGCAACCTACACCTACTATTTCAATTTGCCCCAACATTATTCTTACAGAAGAGACACAGTTGGTTACAGAAGTGTAACCGGGTGTATTTATACTTAGTTTGTAGCTGTGCAGCGCGCCTTCTTTACTTTATTCATTTAGAACACATCCACAACAACAATGAACTCCATTTACTTCCTTTTCAACCCCTTCAAAATAAAACAGCTGAAGTAAATATTAACACAATGGCGATTGCCTAGAAGTCCGTTAAAGTGGCATATATGTGGCGTTCAGAAATACAAACACAGACATTCGGATTCACCCGGGATTAGTATTATTACCTGACGTCTGTGTTTGGCGAATTACAGTCGGTCAATTGAGACTGAATTATTACATTACAAATCACAGACATGGCGCATTCGCACGGGATTAAAACTCAGACATTCTCCATAATTATTACAAATTACCAGAGGTCTCCAAGTAATACTTATACCATGCAAATTTGATATTAGATATAGAAGGATCTGTCTCGCCTGCAGTTAATACAAAACTCTGCTGCGAAAATTCTGAGCTGCTCTAGTAGAATAACTGACATTTCCTCGATCCTTAAAACTCTGCATTGGCTGCCAGTTTCTTTCAGGATCAAAATTCTGGTTCTTACTTTCAGATCTATTTATGGTCAGACCTAACATTAGTGTTTGGTTATAAGAATTATTAAGGGGTCCCTCTCTAAAAAAAAGTGTCCCCCAAAAAGTTTTGAGATTAGCAGTTATAGCTATTATACTGCTAACAAGTCATTGGGGGATATTTAGCTCATCTCTAAAAATACATTTATTTGAATTATATGTCATCACTTCATAAAAAGGGACGTTTTGAAAGCGTTTAAAAAGTTTTACATACATACATTAAAACTGCCAAGAATTGTTTTGTTTACCCAAACAATAGAAGAACGTTCTCCAGAGAGATAAGACTGAGTCACGGCGGACAGTCACACTTTCGGAGCAACAGATGGCCGTCGCTCATTTAGCGCATCAACTCGGGACGGTGTGGTCATTAGCGAGCTCAGCGTCTGATAATTACCCGGAGACACACCGGCACATAAACACACACACACACGCCGGCGTGCAATTAGAGCATGTTTGATAATTGCGAGATGTTTGATAAACCATCTGGAACACTAACTCAGGTAGAACGAAAGTTGTCAAAGGACGGAGGGATTGAAAACGTCCTAGACAATGCATGAGGTGTCAGATACAAAGTGTCTTCAAATCTGAAACCGTTTCACCTTTTGAGTGCCGGCACAGATGTATGAGGCGCCCTTGGGTGTCACCTGCCTTTTATTTAACTTTCTATATCGCCTTCCGTGGGAACATTGAGCTTTTGTAGCATCTGAGTTATGGCGCTTGTGAGACGAGTGTATTTTACATGGAGGTTATTTTTTCAATACACGCTATAGATAGCAGTTTGCCTTGAGAAATTCTTAATTAAAAACATTTTGATGAGGTTCGTGAAAGACTGTAAATAGTCCTTGTGTTTGTGAGTGGTTGTGTTGAGTGTTGTGTATTTGCAATGTGATGGTATAACGGTGTGAGAAAAAAAGAGACACACTGATATATCACAACGTTCTTTTTAATCATACTGTGTACATATATGTAAATAATATTTTCGTTTTGTCATGGTTCTTTTAGTTCGTTTATATTTCAATTCAATTCTATTTCAAGTATGTTGCATTCGATTTTTTTTTAATTTCAATGTAAATGCAAATATTCACTGCATTTTTTCATTTTTGTGTTGCATTTAAACTACTGGCCTCTACAAGTAAGTAAGTAAGTGAGTTATAATTATTTGTAAAGCGCCTTTCTAAACCAGGGTCACAAAGTGCAAGGCAGCAGTCATTACGTCCTCCGCAGCCAGAGGAACAATGAAATCCTGGCGATGACTGAGGACAAGAGGATACAGTCAACATCTTTTAAAGCTGATATTTGGACATATTTTTGGTTTTAAAACAAATGAAAGCCGTTACGACTTTGTCAAGAGCCACATGGTCTGTAAATTCTGCAACACCAGAGTCAAGTACTTGATCAATACTACAACGATCCCCAAGATGACTGAGGACGAGAGGATACAGTTGACTCCAGCAGCTTTTAAAGCTGATGTTTTAACATATTTTGGTTTCAAAACAAATGAAAGCAGTTACAACTTCGTCAAAGTCATGTGGTCTGTAAATTCTGAAACACCAGAGTCAAGTACTCGACAATACTACAAATATATCCTTGTTACCACAGTATCACAATATATTATATTGCTGCCCCTGTATCGTGATACTTATCTAATACTCCCCATAAAGTAAAGCTGAATAAAATTACTGAATCGACCGAATACACCCTTTTATCATTATCATCTCATTCATTTAATTAATTTTAAATAAAACCAGTTCGGAATAAATACAATTAATGTTTTAACACAAAAGGCCGTTGTCTTGATGCCATTTCCTTGAGCCATTAAAACTTGTTTTTTTTAATCTGACAATTGTTGTTGTTTTGGTCAACTCACTTCCATACACTTTAAAATAAAGTTAATTCAAGCTTTTACTGGTTTGATTGAATTTGATGAATTGTAACAAATAAGCCGTGACTTTTGTTCAGGGACGTTTTCACCTGAAACAAAAAGTAAAACTGTTAAAACTTGGAGAAATATATACAGCTAAAGGGCGACAATTTGCCTCCAGGTAAACATCCTCCTTGGCATCTCGCTGAAAGACTTTCTTTTAGGTTTGTTTTGCAGGACAACGATAACATCTATAGATTTATATCCACCCCCAAAAAATATGACATTTATAAACACTGCAGCCCTTCACTGTCTCATCCATTTTTTACACCGCAGACCTCTACCTTTTACTTCGTCTCTCATCTCCTGCAGCATTCATTTTTTAGTGCGGGCAAAGGGTCAACTGTTTAGTCCTTTGATTGTGAAGGGGATTTACCTTTAGAAGAAAGTGTTTGTTTATGCTGTGTGTGAGTCTGTGTGTGTGTGCTCTGGATGTTATCACGTGGTTAATGTGTGCGCCTGAAGTGATAATAGAGTGATTTTCCAGAGATGTATAAGTCGGGGTAAAAAAAAGAAGGTTTATTTGATTTCCTTTCCCAATTTGTTGTATCTTGCTTTTGGCATTTTCTTTTAAGTCTGAACGTTACATATTGGCAGTCGTGAGCTCGTCCGTGCGCCAGTCGAGGTTAAGACAAATGAATAATGTGTCCTGTGGTGGAGACGCCAGTCGCTCAAGCATCTCCTTCTGACGGATTACGAGACTGACAGAGGAGCGAGGTAACTTGGATGTGATCCTGGGGTTGATCTTCAGATCTTGTTTTTTTTTTTTAACTTGCCACTTTTAATATGTGCAGAGGCCCCCTTTTTCCCTTTTCATTATAAAAATAACTGTTCAGAGATACGCAGGCACTTTGCATTTATAGATCAAAGTGGCGGAGGAATTTAAATGCACTCGAACAACTTGCACTTCCCAGCAGTCGTTGACATTGCATCAAGGCTTTAATGTTTTTTGCTTTGCCGGAGTCTCACACAGAGAAGGTTGTTATGGAGCTCGCTGAGCTCCCCGAGTCGTCCAGACCTTTCATTCATCGCTTCTCTAAACACAAGTTAGCCGCTTAATTAATCAGACCGGCCGAAATACATTATGGATCGTTTGATATGAATACATGCACAACACATCCGCCGTGCTGATCCATATGCTGAAATATTCATTGGGCGACAGATGACCTTGAACTGGTCCTTCATGTGAGACATGGACCCACATGACACACCGACAATTATAAAGAAAAATAACATTTTTATTGTTATTATTTTTCTTCATTACATTTTTGAAAATGAATGAAGAGGTTTGGGTTTATTGGACTTGTTTTGAACTTATTACTTTATAAGGTTCATCTGAAATCTTGGCGAACAAGAGGTTACGAGAGCGGAATCCATTATGACCTAATAATGGCTTCACTCCTCCTTCAGCCGGCTGTAATCACGCCCGGCTTTGTTTATACAACAAGTCCCTTGGAGGTGGAGTCTTCAAGGATTGATCATGCATGGTGACAAACCTCCATGTTTGACCAATCAAAGCAGAGTGGGCGTGGTTATGGTAAACAAGATTTAATCTCCAAAAAAAACAGTGTTTTCAGTGAGCGGGGCTTAAGGTCATTTTCTAATGTAAATATTTAAATGAAAAGAGAGTTTTGTACAAACAGACACATAATGATGATACAATAGTCCAACATATATTTAAGACACACTTAAATCAACACATTCGTTGACGTTTAAGAGAAACCAGTTGATGTCCTGATACAAGTAACTAGGAGGAGGCCCCAGGACCAACCCAACACCATCTTTTTGTGTCGCTAGACTATTACGACATAGGTCTATATTTCGACATTAAGAAGTTAAATATGGATCAAAGAACTCATTTAACGTGTTTGTGTTGTTAATCAGACTTTGTTTAAAAACAATGACAGCATTATTTGAATATTGAATTGCGCTTGCGTTTTTTTTCGGCCGATCTTGACAGATTCCGAAAATTGTCTAAGGGCTAAAAGAAGTTCAAGAAATGTCGGAAGACTTGCTTATTTCAAAACGCTGTAACTTTATTTTTTATTTAGTTTAACGCTAACGTTTCATGCTATTGTAGCTCCAAACCTAAGGTAATAGTTAGTTGCTGGGCTGTTTTCGGAAACACACAGAACTGTTCATGGCGGTCATTTTGAGTCCAAGAAAAACCCCAGAACCAAGGTGACTTATTGTGTTCTTAAACCTTGAAGTCATAACATCATAAGCTGAGATCCATTAGAATTCTGTAAGAATGTTTTGTCAAGGTTTTTATTTTCTTTCCTTTTTACCCTTTTTCGAAAAAGCATCAAGTTAAGAATATATTTAATAAAACGATCCACTTCAAAGTTGATGTTCATGATCCCTCACCTCCAAGTCCTTCACCTTCCTTCGACACAAATTAAAGAACGGCCATGACAGCAAACAAGAAAAGAAAAGAAAAACGGGGGGTCAGCGTTGAAGGTCAAGGATTCGGTGTAATGAAAAGAACGTAACTCATCCCTACCTTCCGCTGGTTTGTGTCCCTGTGGGATTTTAAATCTGAGCACAACAGTGATTTGTATGGAAACTGGTTCATTCTGGGTCATCATCAGGAAGGTTTTTTTTTTTTTAGAAAAGTAAAGAATTCTGTCTTCTGTTCGTTCTCTCTGAAGAGTTTGTTGTGTTCGTCGAGGAGATTGTCGAGCGTGTTCGTGCGCAGCTGTTTAACCAGGGAAACAGTCGCTAGCCGTTCGTAGCATCTGTGATGTTGTCGAGCAATTTGTAAATCGTTGAGTCGAAACAGTGAGTAGCAAACTTAATGTGGCCCTTCGGAGTGGATGATGGAATGAAAATGTACGTTTTAATGTTGATATTGTAACTAATAAGATGCCGGTTTTAAAGATAAGATAAGAAGATAAGGGAAAGATATTATGAATGAAAAGACAATATCAAGATCAGACTGTCCATCATGGATGATGACATCACAGAGAAACAGATGGAGCACGAATGCTCCTCCCATAATGCAACACTAATAGACTCAGGGACTCATTCATTCGTCGTGTTATTAGGCTGTTTATTTCTGAATTTAGGGGCAGGAGCGGAGTGAAAAGATGATGTTAATCTATTCTATGTTAATCTTACTTTCTTTGCGTTATTTCATTTAATCTATGTTCTTTATATTTGCACTTTGTAATCCCTTGCCCTTTGTTTTCTTTTTTTGCACTTTGTTCTTATTCTTGTTTTTGTTTTCATGAAACTTGCTACCAAAACTGGAAACCCAATTTCCCGGAAGAGATCTCCAGAAGAATTAATAAAGTTAATCTAATCTAATCTAATCTAATGACCAGTCAGGGGTTCTTGAAGAAACTGCAGGCAAGCATGTGACCCAAGGCTACTTGGTTTCTTCCCCAATTACACCTCAAATCATTACAATATTTCTAAATTAAATATACATGGATTCATTTAAAATTAATTTGTCTATTAACAAAGTTTTTTCAATGTACTTCCATTTGCTTTGATATAAGTAAGTAAGTAATATTTATTTATAAAGCGCTTTTCGAGACCAGGGTCACAAAGGGCTTAAACAATCAAAACAATACTCAAAAAAGTACATACTTAAAGATCAAGATAATACTGATAACAACACAGGAGTTCGAGAAATTCATTTGCTTTGATATAACAATAATAAACTGTAATAACTATAGGAACTAACCAAAGTATTTCCAGGCGTCTCTGTAGTATATTATTAAAATATGATGCTCGTATAAATAAATAAAAATAATAAATAATAATTTCCATCTTCCACGCACTTCAACAAGAACCATGATGTATTGTATATATTTTTAGCTTCTTGTTGTCTTTGAAGAAATAGTCCCAGCATGACATCGCCATACGCGTCGTGTCACATGTTTATGTATCACAGTACCTGCGAGAACAGTCTTACAACGTTCCTCATGCATCAGCAACAACCTCCGCCAGCATGAACCGAGATGCACACACTAATAATTCATGCCGTTTGCGCCGACCTGCCGATGCAGAGAACAACCTACAGCAATGACCCGGAGTTGACACTGTGCCGAGATGTCCTGGCTTTCCTGACGGCTGGGCGGCAGAGCGGCTGTGGACTTGCAAATGTGTGTGTTGAACGACTTCATGGATGTTCATTCAGTTAGTTGAAACATTCAAGAGAGCACGTTAAGAAGTGCAGGAGAGCAGTAGAGATGTGAAGCCCCAGAAAAAAAATTGTGTGGGAGGATGAAGTGTGTGTTGCAAGTGTGTGTGAAGAAGTAAACGTGTGTATCCGCTTGTCATGGTATTCATCAATCTCCGCACGATACCACTTTTCTTCTGCCATAAACCCAGAGGCAAGAAGTAAACACAAACTCCACATGGTGCGCATATTCTACCTATTTCTGGTTCCCTCACTTTCTTCTGTTGAGAAAAACTTTTTCTTCTGCCTCTTTTGTGATTCTTGAAAAGGTTGAAAGTCAAGCTTTGCTTTTCATGCTCAAACCAAACGTACAAACAAATTCAGTCTTCGATGTGTAGACTGTAGTGGCTAAAGAAAATAGCGAAAATCGCTTTAAAGATCACAACATTTGTCTAATATATACTGTACTAATACTGTATCGATATTTTACAGCTCTGTATTGATTTTTTTATACTTAAAATTATCATGAAAATATTCACAGCGTCTGTTCAATCAATCAATCTATCAGTTTATTTAAAAGATCAATGTGCGGTTACATTAAAAAGATGGCTGCACCAGATTTAGCACAATGCTTCTTTCCATCTGTAGTCCTAAAATTAATTAAATGTTAATTTCTGAGTTGCAATTAAACCTCCGGCCACAAGATGGCAGCCGTCATCGCGTCCTCAACAGCTAAAAACAAGAAAGTCCCGCGACATCCCGGCGATGACTGAGGACAAGAGGATACAGTGGACACCAGCGGCTTTTAAAGCTGATGTTTGGACATATTTTTGTTTCAAAACCAATAAAAGCAGTAACTTTTTCTTTATTCAACAAGATTAAAAGTAAGTAAGTAAGTAAGTAATATTTATTTATATAGCGCTTTTCGAGACCAGGGTCACAAAGCGCTTAAACAATCAAAACAATACTCAAAAAAGTACATACTTTAAAGATCAAGATAATACTGAGAACAACACAGGAGTTCTAGAAATTCAAGGAAAAGCCTGAACAAATAGAAACGTCTTAAGATGTTTCTTAAAGGAGTCAGTAGATCCATCAAGCGCAAAGAGAGAGAAGATCGTTCCAAAGCTTAGGAGCAACAGCCTGAAAAGATTTCTCTCCTCTGGTCCTGAGCCGTGTGCGTGTTGAGATGAAGATATTTGTCACAAGGATGATCTGGCTAAGAAAGGCAGCAGCACACATAGTAGTTGAATAAAAAGGAGGAAAACAACTACAAAACAAACACTGAAATACAAAAGTGCAACTTGCCAAACGTGCAAAGAATGTGGTCACAGTAACAATTTGGACACCATTGATCTATGTTCTGTATATTTGCACTTTGTCATCCCTTGCACTTTGTTCTTGTCCTTTTTTTTATGAATTTACCCTCAGCTGTGAACTGGAAACCCAATTTCCCGAAGGAGATCTCCAGAGGGATTAATTAAGTCTATCTAATTCAACCCTTATTTTGTCTCTGGGTCAATGTGTTTTCTGGCCTCAAGGGTCACTTTGACCCTGAGATAACAAGGGTTAAAAATATAGACACTGTTCAGTGTATTTCTGTTGTCTCTCTTTTATGGACGAAAGCTTTTTTTCCCCATTTCAATCCGAGTGCGTGGAGCAGACATGCGCAAAACGTTATTGGAACATAAGGCGTAATGGATTTTGGTTCGATGAAGGAAAGCACTTAAGTAGGTAGTGACCCATCCGAGAAGAACTTTAAGGACCAGAGTCATCCAGTGTGTGTACATGGATGCTTTGGCATGGACTTCACATTGATGTGTGAAGCGACCACAGCCAGTGACTAACCTCAGAGCACAATAGACCAAATAGTATTGATAAACAATTAGGATATATGTGTAGTATTGTCCAGTACTTGACTCGGGTGTTGTAGAATTTACAGACCACATGACTCTTGACGAAGTCGTAACTGCTTTCATTTGTTTTGAAACCAAAATATGACCAAACATCAGCTTTAAAACCTTCAGATTGAATTGAAAAATATATAAATATATATAATAAATCGATCCTTAATTAGTATCAACAAGATCTTCTTCATGAATACATTTTGCTTTTTTCCTTAAAAAATGATCCACAATTCGCAAAAAATGCACTGATATCACTGACACATTGAAACATTTTGTTTTGATGTTATAATTCCTACTGGTGATGCCTTGGTTAAAAATGATATGAAAGACACTTTAGGGAATAAACGGATTTGGCTTCCATGCTTCTTATTTTTAGTAATCATCTGATTCATGTCAGGCGTTCAGACGCATGCTTGGTACCAGCATGAGAACTCAAATAAATCTTTGTTCATCTAAAACCATGTATAAAACCTCAGTATTTTTTGACTTGAAACGGAGTTCACATCATATATAAGCACCGAGTTGAACCGTCGATCCTTCTCTTCTTCACCGAAGAAGAGGTTGTTGATTCTACCGACTGAAGACCTGAGTTTATCCCCTTGAGATGGAGCCAAAGTGGACCTTAATTCATTTCTGCACCGCTGCATTCTGGGGCATATACGCTGCTGTGGGCAGAATTGCAGAGTTTTCAAATCCCGATACAGATGCTATCAATGAAGAAATTTAGTCTTTATCTGACTTTGTACCAGAAAATACCTGAGAGATGGAGAGGAAAGTTTATTGAAAGAAATTCAAACTTCAGACTTTATTTTTAAGGTAAGTTTTTCCATCATAATTCAAACAGATATATCTGGTAAAAATGCAAAATCAGAGATTATAATTAATTCAAGCAAAGGGACACGATTGGGTTTGAAGATGAAGATGTTGTTTTTTGAGTGAGAAAATCTTATTTATAAACCAAATTTAATAATAATAACTTGTCTTGGAAAGGTATCCAAAGCACTAATTTGCTAGTTTTACATTTTGGCAAAGCTTTTCATTATTATCTTACCTTACGGCAGATTTTACACCCACATCTAGATATTTTGAACCATAAAAAGGTAGAATCAAGCAGCGACACCTTAGGTTTTTCCATTCAAAAGCCTCACTTTAACATCCCATTTTTGACATTATTTGACACGGACGGTGGCGAATACATGTCCAGAACCAGCCTGTGTGGAAGAAACAGACTTCAAAAGTAAAAGTCCAGCAGTGTGAGTATCTGAAATGGATTCATCACCAAGAGCATATCAAGGTTTCTTTCCCTTATTTCTTGAGTAAAAATCAGCACAAAGACATATGTTTCCTCTTGTTGGAAGATCCACTAAATATAGAAAACAATTTAAAAAAAACAATTTCCCTCCACGTTATGAAGGACATGAATCAATAACATGATTTCCTGTGAATGATTTGTCGTGATCCTGTGCATAGGGAGGAAAACAATCATCTCGCTGTGACATCAAACTTTCATCTGAAGGTATCGTCATCTGGGAAATGATGGCCGACATTCTTCATGATTTCACTTCGATTTGACAACTTTCTTTTTCCTGTCCTGACCTCAGGTCTTCGTATAATTCATCATCAGCATTCTTAATGTTGAACCACCTAACAATACGTATGTCTATTTAAAAAATAAAAGGTAAAAACCTGTTAAAGGTCGATGATTTATCGACTTGTTCAAATGTTATTGTAATACTTAAAGGTCAACTATTGTGTTGATTTAAGTGTGTCTTAAATAGATCTTGGACTCTATTATACTCATCAGTATGTGTCCAACATTATATTTTCATTTTAATATTTACATTAGAAAATGATCTTAGCCCCGCCCATTGATAACGCTTTGTTTTTCCGGAGATACAATCTTGTTTACCATAACCACACCCACTCTGCTGTGATTGGTCAAGGATGTAGGTTTGTCACTGCATGTCATAAATCCCGGAAGACTCCACCTCCAAGTGACTCATTGCATAAACAAAGCAGGCAGTGATTACAGCTGGCTGGAGGAGGAGTGAAGCCATTATTACGTCATAATGGATTTGTTTTCGTAACCTCTTGTTCGCCCAGATTTAAGACGTGGAGGAACTTTATGGTTGTAAGGTCGAGACATGGTCATGATGAGGGACTTACTGCATCTTGAAGACTTCAACATTTGAATCTCTCAAAGTCATAGTTCACCCAAAATTCACTTCACTCATTTTCTATTTGTCATTTTTAGAGTTATAGGCAAAAATGTATTTTAACATGACAATCGTAACTGACGCCCGCTTTACTTTGTCCAAAAAGACAAACTTAAAACATCCAAATTACTCATAAATTCACTGTTTTATGTCAATTAATGGTTATTTTCAGAGGGTTCATCCTAATAGCTGCTGGAGCTCACTTTTCTTTGTCCAAAAAAGACAAACTTAAAAACAACCAAATACCTCCATACTGCTCGTCTGAAACATCCATCTTGTATTGAAGCCTCGACATGAAGAATTGTTCTGAAAAAAACTTTGTAAAAGTCAAAATATCGCGTGCGCTCCAAGTGTCCTCTGTCTAAGACGTTTTTATTTGTGCAGACTTTTCCTTGATTTTCTTGAACTCCGTGTTGTTCTTAGTATTATCATCACCTTTAAACTTAAAGTATATATTTTATTGAGTATTCTTTTGATTGTTTAAGCGCTTTGTGACCCTGGTCTGGAAAAGCGCCATACAAATACAAATTACTTACTTACTTACTTCTATGTAGCATGTTAGCATTTTAGCTTCTGCTACAAACAAGCTTAAAACATAGACTTGTTTATTTTTTGACGGAACAATTTCTTATGTCGAGGCTTAAGGTAAAACTTCATTGATAATAAAATAAAATAGTTTTTTCCAATAGCCACAGAAAATACAGCAATTTTGAATAAAATATAAAATAAAATATAAATAAAATAAAAAATAAATCAAAATAAAATAAGAAGAGAAAGAACAAGATGACACAATCTAAGTCTAAAGATAGAGACAAAGAACATATATCAAAGAAAAACAACAAAGACAAAGGATACAAAGACTAATATAGAACAGCTTCAATACAAGCTGGACATTACAGACGAGCAGTAAGGTAAGGTAAGGTAAAACTTTATTGATCCCTCAGGAGGTCTCCTTTGGGAAATTGTTTTTTTACAATAGCCAGCAATTTTTCATAAACAATAAAAAATAATACATAAAAAATAAAATAAGAAGAAAATAAAGAGGAAGAACAAGATGACACAATCTAAGTCTAAAGACAAAGACAAAGAACATAGGTCAAGGAAAGAAAAACAACAAAGACAAAGGATACAAAGACTAACATGGAACAGAACATCCAGATACTCTCAGTACAGAAGATGTTTTTAAGTTTGTCTTTTTGGACGAAGAAAAGTGAGCTCCAGCCGCTACATTAGCATGAACACTCATGCAAATAACCCTTAGTCGGCGTAAAAATAGCGAACTTTGGTTCAACTACGACTTTAAAGGTGAATTTCTGAGTCCAGTCTTCATTGAAAGTCACAATCTGTGTCCAAAGATGTTTTTTTTCGAGCTCTTTAAAAATGAATCAGTTGTTGGTATTTTTCAGTGTAACATCAGTGGAAAATCTGTGCTCATCAGTGAACCCTCTCCATGTGTGTGTGTTTGTGTGTGTGTGTGTGTGTGTGTGTGCGTCAAGAGTGTGTTTGTGTGCGAGCGTGTGAAATATTGCAGCGCGATATTTATGTAAACGAGTGTCATCGGCCAAGGAGGAGGCAGGAATCCCAGGCCTGATGAGTAGCTTAATGATTCATCAGCCTGGCAGAGGCAGGCATCAATAATGGATGACAGAGCGGGTCATGCAGGATTGCCCGTCCCTTGATTAAAGTGCTTCACAACTAAACGCCTCACTTCCTACCTTTTTTTTTTTTCCTCTTTTTTTTGTCACCCACCGTCGCCTCCGCGAAGGATGAATAGGGAAATGTGTCACGTCTTCCTTTGCTCTCTAACCACAGGGATTCATGTCTTGCGCACCTGCTTAATAACCTCTCATCCATTTCTCATCTCTGTCCTCCTTTTTTTTTCTTTGGTCCTAATCCAATCACGGATCAAAGGAGAGGGTAGAACGGATGACAGGAGCCAATCAGAAGCGAGGGACCGAATAAGACGTGTGGGAGACGAATGAAAAAAAAAAAAAAAAAAAAAAAGGAAACGAATGCTTCGTGATTCGACTCTACAGAAAACGCTCTGGAGACAAAATAGCGGCATTAAATGTTCCGCCATCCACACATTCCAGAGGAGGAAGTCATTGTATCGCCGGCGCTCTGAGTCCTAGGCGTGGGCGTCGCTGTGACAGGACAAATCTCCGTCTATTAGGAGATATAAACCTCTCAACCTACGAGGGCCCCGTACATCCTAATGCAGACGAACAGAGAGAGGGCCCGGGTACAAGTCGAGGATGATAGGTAGGCAGCAGGAGTGGGGAGAAGAAAGCGACGCAAGGAATCGGGGATGTTGAAACAGGGACTTCCTGCTGGGATTCGAATGAGCTGCGAAGAACGCCGTCTTCCCCGCGACAGAATTAACCATCCCGGGAACCCGATTTTCTGTTGGATTTCTTTTGTCGGGGGGAAAGAAAGTCGTTTCGTGAAAGAAATCAGTGAAAAGAAAACGGTTGATGAAATGGTAGACCAGGACCCAAACAAAAGGCTATCAGGGTTGTTTTTTTTCAGTGTAATCTGCTATTCCACCCACAATCCCACGTTTCTCTGTCGCTTTCCTTCATCTTCTTAACTAGTTCCTTCATCCTAATCTGCAGTGTCACTCTCCGGCGGATTACAGCGCCGCCTCGATCACACGCAGATAGAGGCGATATCCTCTTAGGGTGAGTCAATCAACCTGGCACCGGCGTGGAGGCGTGCTGAGTGTGCGTTTGATTCCTTCCTCAAGGAACCATAATCCTGTGAAAAGATGCTTCAGGAAGCAGAGTCTCGCACAAAAGTCTCCCATAAAGAAATAAGCGTTTGATTTCTTTAGACGTTTTGTGTATTTTCAATATGATATGCATATATTCCTTGTAGTACTTTGAAAAAATTAATGTTGGATGGTCTAATTTCATGTTTTATAAAGGAATGAATAAATGGAAAACTACAGGACTACAAAACTACCCTTTCTAAGAATAAACCACAGGTGGTTATGTTTAGTTTCATTTCGTATTTGTTTTCCACCAGCTCAAAAACATGTTGTTGAGGTAAAAATAACACATTTTGCCGCCGCGTTGGATTTGATTGTCATGTTTCAGTTACTTTTTTAATGCTAGTTCATACCTGCTGCGGTTAGAGGCCATACGGATGAACGATAATTGATTCAAAACCTTCTTTAACACTTGTGTCGTCTCTGGATAAAGGTGACCCAAAGGCCGGGAAAAAAATGTTTTTGTGGTATCCCTTGTGTTGTCACTGGGACAACTAAAAAACAAATTTGTTTTCGGGTCTTTCGGGTCAACATGGCCCAGAGACGACACAAGGGATACCAGAAACACATTTTTTTTCGGGTCTTTCAGGTCAACATGACCCAGAGACGACACAAGGGATACCACAAAAAAAATTGGGGGGGCCTTTCGGCTCACCTTGATCCAGAGACGACACAAGGGATACTACAAACACATTTGCTTTCAGGCCTTTCAGGTCATTTTGATCTAGAGACGACACAAGGGATACCACAAAAACATTTGCTTTGAGGCCTTTCGGGTCACCTTGATCCAGAGACAACACAAGGGATACCGCAAACACATTGCTTTCGGGTCTTTCGGGTCATTTTGATCCAGAGACGACACAAGGGATACCAGAAACACATTTTTTTTCGGGTCTTTCAGGTCAACATGACCCAGAGACGACACAAGGGATACCACAAAAAAAATTGGGGGGGCCTTTCGGCTCACCTTGATCCAGAGACGACACAAGGGATACTACAAACACATTTGCTTTCAGGCCTTTCAGGTCATTTTGATCTAGAGACGACACAAGGGATACCACAAAAACATTTGCTTTGAGGCCTTTCGGGTCACCTTGATCCAGAGACAACACAAGGGATACCGCAAACACATTGCTTTCGGGTCTTTCGGGTCATTTTGATCCAGAGACGACACAAGGGATACCACAAACACATTTGCTTTCAGGCCTTCTGGGTCATCTTGATCCAGAGACAACATAAGGGATACCACAAACACATTGCTTTCAGGCCTTTCGGGTCATCTTGACCTAGAGACAACATAAGGGATACTACAAACACATTTGCTTTCAGGCCTTTCGGGTCATTTTGATCTAGAGACGACACAAGGGATACCACAAAAACATTTGCTTTGAGGCCTTTCGGGTCACCTTGATCCAGAGACAACACAAGTGATACCACAAACACGTTGCTTTCAGGTCTTTCGGGTCACCTTGAACCAGAGACGACACAAGGGATACCACAAACACATTTGTTTTCAGGCCTTCTGGGTCATCTTGATCCAGAGACAACATAAGGGATACCACAAACACATTGCTTTCAGGCCTTTCGGGTCATCTTGACCTAGAGACAACATAAGGGATACTACAAACACATTTGCTTTCAGGCCTTTCGGGTCATTTTGATCTAGAGACGACACAAGGGATACCACAAAAACATTTGCTTTGAGGCCTTTCGGGTCACCTTGATCCAGAGACAACACAAGTGATACCACAAACACGTTGCTTTCAGGTCTTTCGGGTCACCTTGAACCAGAGACGACACAAGGGATACCACAAACACATTTGTTTTCGGGTCTTTCGGATCAACATGACCCAGAGACGCCACAAGGGATACCACAAACACATTGCTTTCGGGTCTTTCGGGTCACCTTGAACCAGAGATAACAAAAGGGATAGCACAGACACACTAGTTTTCGGGTCTTTCGGGTCATCTTGACCCTGAGATAACACAGGGGTTAAGCCCATTGTCATCAGCTAAAAATTGTTTGATAAAGTCACATTTTTAACGACTCAAAGTGTATTTTATCTTTTAAAACAAGACAAGATGAGATGAAAAGAAGAAAAAAACAACAAAAATATTTCAATTAATCAGTAAATTAAAGTTATGTGCGTGGCTAGTGCTGAAGTGATTCTACTTTAAGTACAGTTTTGTTTAGAATCTAATTTCCTTTGACATCAGCGCATGTTTATTTACGCTTCATGATCCGTCAAAAGAATCACAGCACTAACCTTTCAAAAGACGTTCAAATGAAGGCCATGATCCTCGTGGTGAATAATCAATCACTTTGATTTGTTCAATTGTGCCTGAGCTTGAATGTCAGCGCAACATGCTTCATATAACTCCATTTCTGCTGCCGTTTGGGAGGTAAAAGCATGACATTTAGCCACAGACAGAAAATCCAATGTAACTACAATAAAGTCAAAGTTTACCTCTGGATGAGACCATTTAGTTTCTTTATCTCAAGAAAAATATTTGCTTCGTGTCCCCATCAATCAACCATTTATTCTTTCCTCCTCACACGACTGCACATCTTGCTCACGGTCTCCTTTGTCTTCCCCCGTAATTGGTTTATAGTGTTTCTCTTAATGGGCGCCGGGAGAAGCCAAAGTAAAAAAACCGTCGCCTTCCCGGGAAAACAAAAGCGAGTCCCCGAAGAGAGCCCGGCGCAAGTTGTAGAATCATGAAAATACATCAAAGGACTCGGAGGAGACCAGTTTGTGTTCAGGAATTTTTAAAGCCGGCTTCTCGTCTCTCTGGCTCGTGCCCGTGACGATAAAGTTGTGTTTGTTCAACTGAGGGTAAAGAAAGAAAAAAGAACCTGCTTTAGTTGAATCAGTTTAAATTGGTTTGCAGGAGTTACAGTAGAAACTGGATTAAATGCTCTGTTGATGCTCCAGTCAATCATTTTTACAGGGATTTAAATGTCAAAGAATTATGGATTTTTTTTATCTTCTTTAAATTGATAAATTAAAGTTTTTCTCAGGATTTTCACCTTCATGATTTACTTCCCTTAAATTATTTTTTTTTTTTTTTTAACTTCCTGTTTGTAATCAACACGACACGACACAAGGGATACCACAAAAACATTTGCTTTTACAGTCAACGTTCTCAATCTAAAGTTACGCTCGTTTTAAAGTTCCTTGGTAACTGTCTTGAGAAAGATTTAACACAAAAGAAAGATTAGATTTATAAGAAACAAATTGATAATTTAATGATGAGAAAATGTGGTTAAAAAAAGTAATAATTAAAATCATAAAAGTTTGACTCCAGTAAAGTACTAGGAATAATGAGAGCTTTGATTACTTAAAACTGATCCAATAATAACACAGTTATAAAACAGTTGGATGATCCCAAAAAAAGACAGGATGAATCTTTGAGAAATTGGTAAAAAAAAAGAATGTATAATATGAATTAAATTAAATGGATTTTATGTTTTTATTTATCCATCAATATGTTTTAAACGTCAGATTTCCTCCAATAGTTAAAAATTGGCAATTTAGCCTTTTTTTTGCAAATGTGAAGAGTAAAAAATATCTACACAATCTACAAAATAAATAACACAATAATAATGAATCCGATAGCGTGTTCAGGAACCATCAGTAGATAATGATCCACAAACCTAAGAGTCCGAGCTGGGGTGTAAGTCTGGATCAGAATCTACTGATGGAAGGTCTGACCATGAATAGATCTGAAATTAAGAACCAGAATTTAGAAAATTGATCGTGAAAGAAACTGGCAGCCAGTGAAGAGTTTTAAAGGATCGGGGAAATGTGAGTTCTTCTACTAGAGCAGCTCAGAATTCTCGCTGTAATTCTCGCTTTAACTCAATTATTGAATCAAAATCAAATTCAACCTTTCAAAATATAGATTACTTAATTATTATTATTCCAACTCTGTATCCAAAGCTTTAAAAAAACAACATTTCAATTTTTAAAAAAGGATACAAAAACAATTTTTTGGCTGGCTGCTGAGTTTTTTATGAATTGCAGGCGAGACAACTCCTTCTTCTTTAGACTCAAATAGTCATGATATATAAAAATAAACCTTCAAAAATGTGTATTGGTTCACCTGCTTACGTTGCACAAAAGGGAAGATGTTGACTGTCATTTTTTGTTTTAGCAATTTACCCAAAGATCTGGATCTTCAAGCAGTTGTTGCTGAGGAAACAACCTCTGAAACCTTTGAAGTATCTACAGCTCACAAGTCCGAAAAAAAAAGATTTTGTTACTTTTCATTTGCAGTGAAAAGAAAGCGTCGAGAAAAATCGGTTCCATTCTTGGATCCTTCATATAAAGTTAATTAAAACGTGAACCATGTCAGCGAAGAGCAGGAATTAATGAACACTTGTTTCGCAGTGAAAAGGTCAGATGTTTTTTTTTTATATATACATATATTCACGTCAAGGACGACTCACTGTGAGAGTATGCAGGATATTATTTAATCTCAATGTTGTTCTCGGTGTGCGCCGCAACTGTATGTAAATAATCACATCTTGAATGGAGCGTTTTCGACACGAGCGAAAAAAGGCAGAGGGCGCCGATCCAAATATAAACTCGTCGTCATTTATTTATTCTGTTTGTTTGGAGCGTGCCGCTCGGCTCCAAAGGTCACAGGATGGATTGTGTATCTGGTAAGTAAGACACAACACAACGGCGAGGCAATAGATGCGCACCGATGGTTCCGAACACAAGACGACAAAGTCGAGTAAACGCCTGAAGATTTTCGAAAACGCGCTTGAGTGCGACCGAGACGAGAGGTTTCTGCGACGATACAGTAGAAAGAGTTTGATTGAATTTATAAAGAGCTTCATTCCATCATTTCCGACGATTTCTCTGGTCTGTTTGTGTATTTTTTGCTCCTGTGTCGCCAATATAATGAAAGACTTGACAAGTGGGACATTGTTTCCCTTTGTTAAGAAGAGAAATCTCACCCTGTTTCGCTCGATTTCTTCCTTGTTTTAAGTCTCTTCTTTTTTTTGTAAACTCTTCCAGGTAATGACAAGAACATGAACTGACCTAAAGGAATGAATCTGAAGTTTTAAACCATTTCAAACTATATAAACACATTTTTTTTAATCAATTGTTTTGTATGCTAACTTGCCTTTGGAAGTATATCAGTGACATCGGAAAATTGTTTGGTTGAATTTAACGTTTTTTAACATTGTAATGCTGTGTCTTTTAAGCGTTGTATAGTTTGTTTGTTTTTTATTAGAATATTGAACGCAACATTGTTTTTTTTATATAAATACATTTGAAGAGTATTTTCAAATGAAACTATGTACACATACAGATCTTTTTTTTAAGAATTTTTAAATTGATCCTGAAGAGTCATCCAATGAAGAGTTTTAAAGGATCGGGGAATGTGAGTTCTTCTACTAGAGCGGCTCAGAATTCTCGCTGTACTTCTCGCTGTAACTCAATTATTGAATCAAAACAAATTCAACCTTTCAAAATAGAGATTAAATAAAAGACTAAATTATTTTTGATCCAACTCAGTATCCAATGCTTTAAAAAAAACAACATTTTAATTTTAAAAAAAGGATATAAAAACAATTGAATTTTTTGTTGGCACTGATTAACTTCCAGATAAAAGTGCCTGTCTGGCAAACTAAACCATTTTTTCGCATTTTTGCAATTAAAAATGTTGTGTATAAATGACACCAAATGTCTGAATTAAACTAAAACTGATGGAGGATGTGAAAGTTAAACCGTTAACACTGACTTTTATTGCATTTTTATAATTGATTAATTTCGAGTTTTTCCCCTGATTTTTTTTCACCAAAAATATATATAGTTTTATAGCTTATATAATATTATTTTTTTTAATTTGCACTTCTCAAAGTAAACAAACTTTGTTAACTTTTAAATCTGTTACAAAAAAAAGGATATTTTCTATCAGAACCTGCTTTCAGGAGACGACAATTTGAAGTAGTGCTGGCCCGAGGAGAAGCCGGATTAAACCGGTCCAAACACCAAATTGGGAGCGAGAGAGTAAGAAAGAAAGAAAGAAAGAAAGAAAGAAAGAAAGAAAGAAAGAAAGAAAGAAAGAAAGGGGGGGAATATCACAGGCTGTCAGGGGAGATATATTTGGGCAGCAAATATCAGCTCGTTAACACTCCACCAATCCTGTGCGACAGTCTGAGCGTGACTGCAAGTGTGAGTGTGTGTGAGTGTGTGTGTGTGTGTGTGTGTGTGTGTGCATGTCAGGCATCTGCAGGTCATTACAGTAACAAGCGTCTTAGCCTGCAGGTCAGCTGTCGTTAGCTACACTCGCTCGCATCACTAAAAAAAAAAAAATAAGAAAAAAAGCTGCACTTGAGTCTGCGAGAGAATTGCTCTTAAGAGGAAACATCCGCTCCCTCGTTGTTGGTATTGATGAATGGTGATTGTTGTCGGTAATTACGCTCTTAATTGAGCCTAATAAACGTTATTAAAGTCGCCTCATTACTTCGAGTCAGCGTTTGTCACGGACCAGCGTCAGGTGGTTCACGTCATTACCGAGAGCTGTCAAAACAATTGATTTTAATGGACGTCGTTCACTGTTCGGAGCGGTTTGGGGTCGAGGAGGCAGCAGCCGGAGCGCAGACGCCCGGGATGGTCTCTGAAGAGAAGCCTCTTACAGCTCGTTCAATAGTGTCCCGGGTCTGTCCCTGGTTTCCTCCCAGTTGGATTATTTTACACAAGTTAGAGTTAATACAATTCTATATCTTTTTTTGCATTTAAACAATATTTTTCATGGTAAAATTTTTATTATACATTTTTGGAAAACGTATCCACTAAATTCTGGATATTAGGGGCGACAGAAAAACATAAATCAGGATTAAATATCTTATCTTTTATTTATTTCACGATACTGTATCCATATTCAGCAGCACTGAAACGATGTGTTTTATTTTAAAAATATTAAAAAATCGTACGTTATTTCCATCGTAGTTTTTTTTAATGGTTTATATTTCAATAAAGTGAGTTAAAAGTTGTCAGGTTAGGAAATTGACTGAAAACAGACTCAAGATTCAGTTTGAAGTTGCAAATATTTTACTCGCAAGGAGAAAGAAGAAGACAGAGTTTACATGTTTCTCTGAGCTGTTAGTTCGCTGTTGTATCTTCTTCGCGGTTTCACAAGCCGTTAATTATCTCATTCTAAAGGTTTCCAACAAACACACTCAGTAGAGTTATTATACTCAAGGTCGAGGTGGCGTTTACTTCTTCAGAGACGAAGACCTTTTCTCACTAGCAGTGATAAAATAAAAAATAGAATCAGCGAGAAAATAATATGATATGTGGTTAAGCTTAGAAATTTCCCATCAAAAATAAAATAATTTTATGTTTTATTTGCATTCAACATGCAAATACTAACAGCATAAATTAAACTTCCACCCTCTAGATGGCAGCAGTCATTACATCCCCACAATAATATCCCTGCTGAGGACGAGAGGATACAGTCGACTCCAGCGACTTTTAAAGCTGATGTTTGGACATATTTTGGTTTAAAAACAAATGTAAGCAGTTACGACTTCGTCAAGAGTCATGTGGTCTGTAGATTCTGCAACACCAGAGTCGAGTACGTGGTCAGTACTACAAAGATCCCCAAGATGTCTGAGGACGAGAGGATACAGTGGACTCCAGCAGCTTTTAAAGTAGAATTTCAACTTATTTTGGTTTTAAAATAAATTAAAGCAGTTACGACTTCGTCAAGAGTCATATGGTCTGTAAATTCTGCAACACCAGAGTAAAGTACACAGACAATACTACACATATATCCAAGATGACTGAGGACGAGAGGATACAGTTGACTCCAGCAGCTTATAAATTGGATTTTTGGACATATTTTGGTTTCAAAACAAATTCAAGCAGTTACAAGTTCGTCAAGAGTCATGTGGTCTGTAAACAGCAAAAATTAAACTTCCAGCCTCTAGATGGCAGCAGTCATTACATCCCTACAATAATATCCCTGCTGAGGACGAGAGGATACAGTCGACTCCAGCAACTTTTAAAGCTGATGTTTGGACATATTTTGGTTTGAAAACAAATGAAAGCAGTTACGAATTCGTCAAGAGTCATGTGGTCTGTAAATTCTGCAACACCAGAGTCAAGTACTCGACAATACTACAAATATATCATGTTCCCACAGTTTCAGAATATATCGTATCGTGATACGTATCGACAGATTCTTTACAAAACACAGCGCTAGTACCGATCTGTGGTTCTATCGTATACTAACAGATTCTGTTTCCTAGTTTGGGTTTTTTGCTTTATTTCTCTGAATTCAAATGTGAAAATACAAACATCATTTTGGATAAATTGCCTCATTTTAAAAAACAAACTAACAAAAAATGTCCTTTGAACAAACATTTTTCCACCTAAACTAGGGGTCCCCAAACCTTTTCCTGTAAGGGCCACGTAACCTTTTCCCGGACCAGGTTCGGATCCACAAAAAAAGTGAGGACATACTGTATACAAATACTATTTAATCAATTTAAAAAAAGTCTGGTTTTAAAGATATGAAGATTTTAGGCCCTTAAATTTACAAAGGTAGGTGAACAGTCTTGATATTTTATTCAGTTACTCTGAAAAATAACCCCCTAACAATTAGTCGTACATGTTTGTCACGCTCTGTGTATGAAAAAAATACCCAAAATTCAAAATGCGTCTCTGGTGTTACGCTGTCTTAAGATTCCCTCCAATGCAGTCGAGGCTTTAGGAAAGTTCCTGAGTGGAAGTTGAATCCAAAGAAACCACCAGCAGAGATGCTGCTCTGTTATATTCTTTCTGTCTCGGTGGATCAATAATGCATGTGCAGCACTTTTTACTTTCAGTTTGTTTTTGTCTTTTTTAAAAACAAGCACAAACGAGGGGGAAACATGTTTCAAACGCACTTAATCATCATCAAAATATAATGTTTAGACGAGGAGACGATTGAACCAACCAGGCTTTGTCGCCGGGATAATTATCATTTACGATAACATTTAGACCTTCTGGAACAATTTGTCGGTAATATTCTCGCCCGCTGTTGTGTAATTAAAGCGTCGAGCGTTTTGGATCTACAGCAGCTGCCGGCGTCGCTGTGTGTCCGTCACTCTGCCGATTCCGCCGGCTAATTGGAAACGACAAGAGTGACCACAGAGACAATAGAGCCGCCATCACAGAGGACGGATACACAAGACGGATTACAAGCCGCACGAGGCAGTAATCATCGAGACCCGCTGTCGTTAAACGAGAAGAAGTCAAAGTCGATGACGCCGGAAGACAATGTTATTGTTGTGTCGCCGTCGTTAATTCATCCTCATAGGGTTGAATAAGATGCATGGTGTCGCCAGTCGACACATATCAACTCCTATAGACAATAATGATCAACGTACGTATGCTTTTGGATTGCGGGAGGAAACCAGAGTTCCAGGAGTAGCCTCAACCTGGATTCGAACCTGCAACCTCTTGCCTTTGAGGCTTTAGCTCTATTTTGACGTTTAGCTTTCGTAACTCCTACATATTTACTACTTATAGTCATTTTTTTTAGACATTATGACATAAGAAAATAATCTTAAGCCCCGCCCACTGAAAACACTTTCTGGAGATGAAATCTTGTTTAAACTGACCGCACCCACTCTGCTGTGATTGGTTTGTGATCGTGCGTCACCGATCCCGGAAGTCTCCGCCTCCAAGGGACTCGTTGTGTAAACAAAAGCGGGGGCTGGCTGGAGGAGGAGTAAAGCCATTATTACGTCATAATGGAATCGGCTCTCGTAACCTCTCGTTCGCTGTGTTTTCAGACGAACTTTATGAAGAGAGAACTTGAAAAAAATGTGAGTAAATCCTTAGATTTGGGGTTTTCATGTTAGTATCTCTTTAAATATATATATTTTTTATATAGCACGAAAAAGCAATTATACATAAATCCAGATATTAATTCATCCTCATAGGGTTGAACAAGATGCATCGTGTCGCCAGTCGACACATATCAACTCCTATAGACAATAATGATCTCCTTATGTATGCTTTTGAATTGGGGGAGGAAACCAGAGTTCCATACGAGCACATAGAGTTCCAGGAGTAGCCTCAACCTGGATTTGAACCTACAACCTCTTGCCTGTGAGGCTTCAGCTCAAACTATTTTGACGTTAAGCTTCCGAAACTCCTACATATTTAATACTTCTACTCATTTTTTTTAGACATTATGACACAAGAAAATGATCTTAAGCCCCGCCCACTGAAAACACTTCGTTTTTCTGGAGATGAAATCTTGTTTACACTGACCGCACCCACTCTGCTGTGATTGGTTTGTGATCGTGCGTCACCGATTTCGGAAGTCTCTACCTCCAAGGGACTCGTGTAAACAAAAGCAGGGGCTGGCTGGAGGAGGAGTGAAGCCATTATTACGTCATAATGGAATCGGCTCTCGTAACCTCTCGTTTGCTGTGATTTCAAACGAACTTTATGAAGAGAGAACTTGAAAAAAATGTGAGTAAATCCTTAGATGTGGGGTTTTCACGTTAGTATCTCTTTAAATATATATATTTTTTATATAGCACGAAAAAGTAATTATACATAAATCCAGATATTAAAAAAAATAAATGTAAAGCAGGACTGTGCTTTATATATGTTTTTATAAGTTAAATTACTTGGTTAATATGTATAATTAAGATATATATACTTTATACATATATTTGTATATTTAATTATAATAAAAATGTACAGTAAATAGAATATATATATAATAATAATGAATTTTCATGGAGTTAAAATCATTTTGAAAAAGTGAAAGAGTAACGTCAACCATCAGAGACTGGTGTCTTTATTTTTCCTTACATTACGTTGTGTTAATGTGTGTGTGTTTCTTTTAACAGATTTCTTTTCCGCTCAGGGTTTTAACAACGTGTAATACGAAAAAACAGTTCTAATCAAATATTGATTAAATGAACCAATGGGGTTAAAATCATCCGAAAACATGATACGAGAGTTCAAAATCAATGCACGGATGTCAGCTTTAATGCATTTTTACACTTTTTTTTCCAGCATTAAAAAGCAGTTTCTAGGTGCTGACAGGTTGATTGCATCAATAATTTAAAGCTGTTATTTTATGTAACAAGATTCCTCACGATAAATTCTCCGAGTGTTGGTTTATTTTCCCTGAAATTTCCTGCTCCAGCCTCCGAAAAAAAAACACCATTTGCCGGGAAACATTCAACAACATGTTTGTAATCTCGGCACTGCAGTTGCTCTTCATTAAAACCCGAGCTCGGCTCCGCGATCATATCTGGTGTGAGGAGGAAACCGTGGCACTTGTCTTACAAATGGAGCGTAATTGAAAAGTAGAGTGAGAAAAAAAAAAAGGAAAAACGAGTTTTCACATTTACATTCTGCCACAAACACATAATCATGCAAATAATCTCCACGCCTGCTGTTGTCGGTTCATGGATTAATGCAAATAGCAGGCGATGTTTTGAACCTGACAAGTGCTGCCTGAGTCGACATGTGTGGAGGTTAATTGTTTCGTTGGTCGTTACATGGATGTTTATGAGAGAGAACGACTGTGAATTTAAAAACAATATCAGTGTGTTTGAGCTGAGCTGCTATAACATCTATTCTTCATCTGATAGCTGTTGCCTGAGCTTTAGTTTGGATTTAATTCATTTTCAATTTCTAACAGGAGGGAATTCTAAATGATAACATCGAAAATAAAACAAGTGAAGACATATATCCGTCTAAAAACTTCTTATTAAATTGTGTTAAAGCAGCATATTATCTAGTTATTAAATATCATTAACTACCTATGTTCTTGTTTATTATGACTATATTCTAGCCAAAGATGCTAATACTAACGCTAATGCAAAAACAACACTATAATTACTTTATTATTATTAATAAATAAGTAGCTTATTGTTTGTGGAAGTCTTACAAGAAATCAAATCATTCTCTCATTTATCAAATATCATTATTAAGTACCTATTTTATTGTTTATTATGACTATAATTTAGCTAAAGATGCTAATGATAAACAACACTGTAATTACTTTATTATTATTAATAAATAAGTAGCTTATTGTTTGTGGAAGTCTTACAATAAATCAAATCATTCTCTCATTTATCAAATATAATTCATAAATACCTATTTTCTTGTTTATTATGACAATATTCTAGCCAAGGATGCTAATTCTAACGCTAATGATAATGCTAAACAAAACTATAATTACTTTATTATTATTAATAAATAAGTAGCTTATTGTTTGTGGAAGTCTTCCAAGAAATCAAATCATTCTCTCATTTATCAAATATCATTCATGAATACCTATTTTCTTGTTTATTATGACGATATTCTAGCCAAGGATGCTAATGATAACGCTAATGCTAAACAACACTATAATTAATTTATTATTATGAATAAATATTTAGTTTATTCTTTTTGGAAGTCTTACAAGAAATCAAATCATTCTCTCGCTTATCAAATATCATTATTAAGTACCTATTTTATTGTTTATTATGACTATAATTTAGCTAAAGACGCTAATGATAAACAACACTGTAATGACTTTATTATTATAAATAAATAAGTAGCTTATTGTTTTTGGAAGTCTTACAAGAAATCAAATCATTCTCTCATTCATCAAATATCATTCATAAATACCTATTTTCTTGTTTATTATGACAATATTCTAGCCAAGGATGCTAATTCTAACGTTAATGATAATGCTAATGCTAAACAACACTATAATTACTTCATCATTATTAATAAATAAGTAGGTTATTGTTTTTGGAAGTCTTACAAAAAAAATCAAATCATTCTCTCATTTATCAAATATCATTATTAAGTACCTATTTTCTTGTTTATTATGACTATAATTTAGCTAAAGATGCTAATGATAAACAACACTGTAATTACGTCATTATTATTAATAAATAATATTCTTTTTATAAGTCTTACCAGAAATCAAATCAAATCATTCTCTCATTTATCAAACATCGTTATTAACTACCTATTTTCTTGTTTATTATGACTATATTCTAGCTAAAGATGCTAATGCAGACACTAATGCTAAACAACACTGTAATAACTTTATTAATAATAATAAATAAGTAGCTTATTCTTTTTGGAAGTCTTACAAGAAATCAAATCATTCTCTCATTTATCAAACATCATTATTAAGTACCTATTTTCTTGTTTATTATGTCTATAATTTAGCTAAATATGCTAACGCTAATGATAAACAACACTGTAATAACTTTATTATTATAAATAAATAAGTAGCTTATTGTTTGTGGAAGTCTTGCAAAAAATCAAATCATTCTCTCATTTATCAAATATCATTCATAAATACCTATTTTCTTGTTTATTATGACAATATTCTAGCCAAGGATGCTAATGATAACGCTAATGCTAAACAACACTATAATTAATTTATTATTATGAATAAATATTTAGTTTATTCTTTTTGGAAGTCTTACAAGAAATCAAATCATTCTCTCGCTTATCAAATATCATTATTAAGTACCTATTTTATTGTTTATTATGACTATAATTTAGCTAAAGACGCTAATGATAAACAACACTGTAATGACTTTATTATTATAAATAAATAAGTAGCTTATTGTTTTTGGAAGTCTTACAAGAAATCAAATCATTCTCTCATTCATCAAATATCATTCATAAATACCTATTTTCTTGTTTATTATGACAATATTCTAGCCAAGGATGCTAATTCTAACGTTAATGATAATGCTAATGCTAAACAACACTATAATTACTTCATCATTATTAATAAATAAGTAGGTTATTGTTTTTGGAAGTCTTACAAAAAAAATCAAATCATTCTCTCATTTATCAAATATCATTATTAAGTACCTATTTTCTTGTTTATTATGACTATAATTTAGCTAAAGATGCTAATGATAAACAACACTGTAATTACGTCATTATTATTAATAAATATTATTCTTTTTATAAGTCTTACCAGAAATCAAATCAAATCATTCTCTCATTTATCAAACATCGTTATTAACTACCTAGTTTCTTGTTTATTATGACTATATTCTAGCTAAAGATGTTAATGCTGACACTAATGCTAAACAACACTGTAATAACTTTATTAATAATAATAAATAAGTAGCTTATTCTTTTTGGAAGTCTTACAAGAAATCAAATCATTCTCTCATTTATCAAACATCATTATTAAGTACCTATTTTCTTGTTTATTATGTCTATAATTTATCTAAATATGCTAACGCTAATGCTAAACAACACTGTAATAACTTTATTATTATTAATAAATAAGAAGCTTATTCTTTTTGTAAGTCTTACAAGAAATCAAATCATTCATTTATCAAATATCATTATTAAGTACCTATTTTCTTGTTTATTATTACTATTATTTAGCTAAATATGCTAACGCTAAACAACACTATAATTACTTTATTATTATTAATAAATAAGTAGCTTATTTTTTTGGAAGTCTTACAAGAAATCAAATCATTCTCTCATTTATCAAATATCGTTATTAACTACCTATTTTCTTGTTTATTATGACTATATTCTAGCCAAGGATGCTAATGCTAACGCTAATGTGATCTTGCCATGAAAAGTTTGTGTGGTGAGTTTTATTTTAACCAAACTATATTGACATTGAAATTATAATTATCCTCATAGTTCCTCAATATCTTCTTGAGGGCCACAGATTTAGCGTTCCATTTGGCCCCTGGCGTAATATATAAAGTCTAAAAAAAAAAAGTGAAATAATCACTTGAAAAGAAGAGGAATTATAAAAGAGCGCAGCAGCAGAGTCAGAAAATGTAATGTGCAAACACGGGCTTTAAAAATATAAAGTATGAAGACATTTCTCAGAGAATCAATTTCTTGTTAATGTTGGTTTCCTGGTTAATTTGTTCTGCAGGTGAAGTCAATACTTGGCTAACATACATCAGCTCGTGCACCATCTCTGGAGGGTCATTTCTTCTACGGCGCTCTCGCTCATTTGCTCAGACGTGTGTTGTTCACTCCGGCGTCTTATCGATTCAAATTGGGCCTAAAAACACTCTGTTAAGGTCTGACCCGGAGCCAGAAGTGAAGTAAACAGTCGTCTCCATAAAAACTGACTTTAAAATGGGGACATCAGTTGAATAACATTTAAAATAAAATCCTTTGACCTATTATTCGTGCAGGCTTTTCCCTGATTTTCTGGGACACCTGTGTTTTCTCAGTGTTATCTTGATCTTCTAAGTATATATTTGGAGTATTTGTTTTAAATTGTTTAAGCGCCTTGTGACCCTGGTCTAAAAAAAAGCGCTCTATAAATATAAATTACTTACCTACTTACTTATTAATATTATTTTAAATTTACAATCAACATGCAAATATTGACAGCATTTTAAAATTTCTCTTTAACTTCCGGCCGCCCCGGAAGTAGTCATTATGTCCGCCGCAACTAAAGGAACACTTTAACCCTGTGAGATCCCGGCGATGACTGAGGACGAGAGGATACAGTCGACTCCTTTTAAAGCTGATGTTTGGACATATTTTTGTTTCAAAACAAATGAAAGCAGTTACGACTTTGTCAAGAGTCATGTGGTCTGTAAATTCTGAAGCACCAGAGTCAAGTACTTGGTCAATAGTACAAAAATCCGGAAGATGACTGAGGACGAGAGGATACAGTCGACTCCAGCAGCTTTTAAAGCTGATGTTTGGACATATTTTGGTTTGAAAACAAATGAAAGCAGTTACGACTTCGTCAAGAGTCATGTGGTCTGTAAATTCTGCAACACCAGAGTCAAGTAATTGGTCAGTACTACAAAGATCCCCAAGGTGACTGAGGACGAGAGGATACAGTGGACTCCAACAGCTTTTAAAGTAGAATTTTAACATATTTTGGTTTTAAAATAATTGAAAGCAGTTACGACTTTGTCAAGAGTCATGTGGTCTGTAAATTCTGCAACACCAGAGTCAAGTACTCAGACAATACTAAACATATATCCAAGATGACTGAGGATGAGAGGATACAGTTGACTCCAGCAGCTTATAAATTGAATTTTTGGACATATTTTGGTTTCAAAACAAATTCAAGCAGTTACAAGTTCGTCAAGAGTCATGTGTTCTGTAAATTCTGCAACACCAGAGTCAAGGATTCGACAATACTACACATTTATCCTTGTTACTACAGTATCACAATATATCTAACGTGACTCCTATACTGTAAAGTCATAAAAGCGACGCTAAAACAAATCATTGAGATGTGAATAAATTGATGTTTGGATAGACAAGAGAGAAAAGAGAGGAGGAAAGAAAGAGAGGAAGAAAAGTGACAACCTCAAATTAAATTCCCATCATGTCAGTGTAGAACAGAATTCAATAGTGTTTATTGGCAACCCCTAGCCTGAGGGAAATTACATTCTGAAGCAGAGCATGGCATGAACGTACACACACACACACTCGCGCCGACACACACATCCACCGACACACAACGCCGCGTGTCCTCGGACAAGAAGAAATCCTGATGTGAGCATGCAGACAAGCAATTTGTCCCCCGAGGTTTCTGTGCCACCGGTGCCGAGCTCGTGTTCACCATCCTCGCATCTGCTCTCTTTTTTTTCTTCTACTTGTTTATTTCCACTAAATAAAATGTTTGCAAAAGTCGGATTATCGTTCAAACGTCCCGACCATAGTCGTGACAATGGTCGTGCATCTCAGGTTAGAGTCGCCCGCGAGCGAAGCACTCGGCCGCCTTTTCAAGAGCCTCCAGCCTCGCAGCCAACAAAGGCGACGGACTTTAATGGGAAGCTGTTTAACGGTTTAATGCCGAGCACACGTGGAGGCTATTACCGCTGATGTGTCCAGGACCAGAGATTCGCTTCTCTCTCTCCTCCATCCTTTTCTTTTGTGTTTTCCCGTCTGCGTATCTTGTTTTGTCGTCGCTGCCATGTATTCACTCGTTTCCCCGCCTGTCTTCCCTCCACGGCAGGAGCAGCCGGAGAGGCCCGATGGCTGCTCGCTGGAGGATCTGAAGGCTCTTTACTACTGCGAGCTCTGTGACAAGCAGTACCTGCGACATCAGGAGTTCGACAACCACATCAACTCCTACGACCACGCTCACAAGCAGGTACATGAGAGGCGCCGCACACGGACGAGTGCTTTGTTTACTGCGTTTATCTCTGGTTCACAAGCTATTAAAGGACATTTACTATAAATACTGTTGTGACTCACTATTATATTTATTTTACTGCATTTATCTCTTTTTAAGGTAAGGTAAGGTAAGGTAAAACTTTATTGAAATTGTTTTTTTCCAATAGCCAGCAATTTTTCATAAACAATTAAAAATAAATAAAAAATAAAATAAGAAGAAGAACATAAAGAGAAAGAACAAGATTCCAGTTTCTTTCAGGATCAAAGCTTTAAAATTCTGGTTCTTACTTTCAGATCTATTCATGGTCAGGCTCCTCCTTACATCACCGATCTGATCCAGACTTACACCCCAGCTCGGGCTCTGAGGTCTGTGGATCAGAATCTACTTATGGTTCCTGAACACGGTTCAGGACCAGAGGAGAGAAATCTTTTCAGGCTGTTGCTCCTAAGCTTTGGAACGATCTTCCTCTCTCTTTGCGCTTGATGGATCTACTGACTCCTTTAAGAAACACCTTAAGACGTTTCTATTTGTTCAGGCTTTTCCTTGAATTTCTCGAACTCATGTGTTGTTCTCAGTATTATCTTGATAGTATGTACTTTTTTGAGTATTGTTTTGATTGTCTAAGCGCTTTGTGACCCTGGTCTCGAAAAGCGCTATATAAATAAATATTACTTACTTACTTACTTACTTACAATCTAAGTCTAAAGATAAAGACAAAGAACATAGGTCAAAGAAAAACAACAACGACAAAGGATACAAAGACTAACATACACAGAACATCCAGATACTCTCACTCCACTCCTGCCCCCGAACTCAGAATTGTACAATTTAATAGCCCGAGGAATGAATGAGTCCCTGAGTCTATTAGTGTTGCACCTGGGTAGGAGCATTCGTGCTTCATCTGCTTCTCTGCTCACTGATGACAGTGCTCAGAGGATGACTGTCATCATCCATGATGGACAGTAGTTTGTTCAATGATCTCCTCTCAGCAACTGTCACCAGTGAGTCCAGCTTCATTCCAACCACAGAACCAGCCCTCCTGATCAACCTGTCCAACCTGTTGACACTCCTCTTGGACACATTTCCACCCCAACACACCACAGCATAGAACAGGACACTGGCCACCACAGACTGGTAGAACATGCAGAGGAGCAATACTGTTGTGACTCACTATTATACTTGTTTTACTTCATTTATCTCTCTTTAACAAACTATATAAGTACATTAATTCAAATACCGTTGTGACTCACTATTATATTTATTTTACTGCATTTATCTCTGTTTAACAAACGCTATAAGTACATTAATTCAAATATTGTTGTGACTCACTATTATATTTATTTTATTCATTTATCTCTGTTTAACAAACTATACAAGTACATTAATTCAAATATTGTTGTGACTCACTATTATATTTATTTTATTCATTTATCTCTGTTTAACAAACTATATAAGTACATTAATTCAAATATTGTTGTGACTCACTATTATATTTATTTTATTCATTTATCTCTGTTTAACAAACTATATAAGTACATTAATTCAAATATTGTTGTGACTCACTATTATATTTATTTTATTAATTTATCTCTGTTTAACAAACTATATAAGTAAATTAATTCAAATATTGTTGTGACTCACTATTATATTTATTTTATTCATTTATCTCTGTTTAACAAACTATATAAGTACATTAATTCAAATACTGTTGTGACTCACTATTATATTTATTTACTGCATTTATCTCTGTTTAACAAACTATTAAAGTTAATTTATAAATTATGTCGTAGCACAGTATTATATTTATTTTACTTCATTTATCAAAATACAAATCTACATTTATTAAAGGATTTTTTTTTTATAGTATTGTGACACAGTTTTATATTAATTCCCAGATGTTTAACAAACCACAGTATAAAAGTACAATTATTCAAGTGTTTTTATAATGTCATAGCACAGTTTTATATTTATTTTACGTGAAAATAAACATAAAAATAATTTTAAAAAATGATTTCAATTTTTGATAAAAAATTCTGTTGTGAAAGTTTTTTATTTATTTTACTGCATTTATCTCAGATGTTTTACAAACTATTAGAGTTTATTTATTCAAGTCTTTTTAAATTACTATCGTAGCAGAGTAATACATTTATACTGTGTTTTTCTTAGATGTTTAACAAACTATAAAAGTACATTTATTGTTTTTATAATGTCGTAGCACAGTTTTATATTTATTTTACTTGAAAATAATTCAAGTATTTCCAAAAAAAAAATGAAATACTCTTGTGACACAGTTTTATATTTATTTTACCTGCTTTTTCTTAGATGTTTAACAAAGTATAAAAGTACAATTATTCAAGTTTTTTTTAATACTGTTGTGTTAAGTGCATTCTCTCAACAGTTTCAAATACTATAAAAGTACATCTATTCAAGTGTTTTCCTAAATACTGTAGTGACACAGTTTTTTTTATTTATTTAACTGAATTTATTTCACATGTTTTACAAACTATAAAAATACATTTTTTCAAGTGTTTTTACAATTACTATCTCAGATGTTTAACTAACAATCAAAGTGCAAACTGATGTATAAACATGAAAAAATCTTAATTGTCGATGATAAAGTATACAAACATCAGATCAAGTCACATTGTACCAAACTGTTCTATCAGGAAGATGTTATGGTCGTTTTTTCAACTGATTATTCACAGTGTTAATGTAGATTAATCGTGATTAATCTGTCCCTTTTTAATGCTAAAGACAAAAATGTTTGTTCTTTTCTGCGTCCAAAAAGACACTTAAAAACATCTAAATACCTCCGTACTGCTCGTCACTTTTGCACTGAAGCCTCATCGAGAAAAAATGTTTCTAAAAGAAATCCGAAACAAATCTCAACCCTAGGTTTGACTTTAGGGTGAGTATAAAACTAATGAAGAGTAAACTTTAGGTTTACTTTACTAGTTAAAAATAACGTATTTTCTTATTTTCTGGTCTACAAGTCTTTATTAGTTACAGAGAGGCAGAGTTGACAGCAATTAGCATCGACTCATATCATCAATAAATTACATTTATTAGACATGTGACATATGAACTACAACAAATATTCCACCATCTCCTGCATCAACCTCAAAGTTAGCAAAACCTGATGGTTGAATAAAGTGCAGGTGAGGGACTGTGCTACACGAGAAATGTTTGAAATACGACAAATAAAAAGGATTTATAGGAAAACAACCAACAAGCATCTCAAGTTTAGGTCGATGGGTGTCAAACTCCATCAAGCCCGAGGCCAACATGTTCAACTGAAAACTAGACAGGAGCCTGGGACTGCTGATAGAATAACCCTTTCTGACTCTTTAGATTCTTTTTTCAATGTCAATTTTTTCTCAGTCCAAACATCAAAACTGTACCATAGAAAAACATCTGTCCTGAGATTCACATTGTAGCTGGTCTAGTTTAATGTAAACTACAGTTCGATAGATGTTGAAAACCACTAAAATAATCTTTCGGAGTATTATTGATAGTATTATTGGCTTTTTTGTTGTGAGTGTATTTCTTTCTGATTTCCTTTGACCATTTGTTGTGACACATGTTGTTTTAAACAACCAGGTACTCACCACAAATACCACATCCTGGTCTGGGGAAGAGAACCAGAGGGACTGAACCACCCAGTTAAAATAGGGGTGGTTGGTTGGCATGTTCCATTTGGACGGGGGTGTTTTATGGGTAATGTTTAATTGGTTGTTCGTTCAGATTTTTTTTATTACTTTTATTTTGTTCATTGATATTTGTTATTTTTGTCTTTAAAACGATGTTAATGAATTTATTGTAGGAATATTATAGTCTATAGTGTAATATTTGTCTAAGGGCGGGCCAGGCTTCAACCATCGTCAAGTGTGTAAAATGTCTGGTAAAACATGAAAAGTCTGGTGTTTTTTTGTTTTTTTTGATGAAATAATTGAAGAAAGTAGTTTAGAATTTATTTTTTCTGCCTCATATGTCGACTCAGTCACTAACTTTCCTGTCTGAAAGGCCCAATTTGGCCCCTGGGGGCCGGAGTTCAGTTTAGTTCAGTTCACACAACCAATCAATATATATATATATATATATATACTGTATATATATATTTTTGTGTTGTCCTCCTATCAAACACTCACCGAGCAGATTCCTTTGACGTCAACATCATATTTATTAGTAATCTCTAAATACTTGTTGACATCGATAATCTCTGTTTCTTATATTAACCAATTATTAACCAATCTTAATCAACGTGGTACATTTATCCACTTTGATTCAAGCCGACCGTCCGCTGGCCAGATTTGGCCCCCGGGTCACGTCTTGTTAAAGTACAGACGTACCTTCGGTAACCCCACATTTACGAAATAGAGAATAAATATTTCCCAGCATACCCTGGGGTGGCGGTTATTAGCGACAAGAAAACCCCCCCCCCCCCCCACAGGTCCAAGAATTCCTAACGTTTAGGAAGCGACGCCGTCATCGAAGCCAGAGACTAATTGCTTGTTTATTTAAAGGGACGGTTACAGTCGCGGCTCCTGCAACATTCATGTTTGTCTTGGAATCGATTACAAGACACAAAAACCTAATCAACCTCTTGTTCCCTCCGGCCATTATTCCCGCCAGGAAACTGTCTTCCGCTGGAATTCCATCCGCACACCAAAAGTGCTGTGTGTATGGTGTGTGTACGGTGTGTGTGTGGTGTGTGTGTGTCCACAGTGCCAGTGGCTACTGTCAGCTCAGCGCCTCATGCAGCTTGTTTCATGCGCTGCCGCCGGCTAAAACAAAGCATTAACATTGGCTTGCAGTTGCTTCAATTCATTTTCAAAGAACAATGACAGTGAGGGAACCGTTGTGTTTCATGTTTATTTCACTGCGCGGTGTGTAGGCGTTCTGAAGTGGCGACTGGTTGTTGAGGCGATTACTCATATTTTGAGGATGTGTTTCTGTAAACTTAGGTGTTTTTTTTTTTTTCTGACCACGATGTGTTTTTGGTGAAGCGAAAAGATTGCCGTGGGAGGACATCCTGTCTCGAACTTAGCGTAGCAGATACTAGCTACTGGGGCTTTTGCTACCATGGACTCTTGTCCAAAACCAGAGGAAGGTTGATCTCTGAGGAGCCACAGCTCACAGCTCTGATCGTGGACTAGAAGATGAAGCTTGTATCTTTAATCAAAGTCAACCACCAGGTGATGTTGTGATACGACTGAAGTCGCTGTTTCAGAGGTAGTTAATGTGTAGCAACAAAAAAAAAAGGGGAATTAGTTTGTTAGTAAATAAATTCACCTAGTAGGGGTGTGTACTGGCAAGAATCTGGAGATACAATATGTATACTGGGTCAACAATACGATATAGTGGAAAAAGGAGTAGACACATAAATGAATAAAACGCGGATCTGATTCTCCTGACATGGCAACACAAGTGCAGTTGAATTTTGGAAACTTTTTTAGAGGCTAAAACAGAATTTTTCTTGAGTAAAACCTGAATTATGGGTTGAGTCAAATTGTCTACAATGTGATTTACTCTTGTGTCATTAGGTCACTTTGTTTTATCTTAATCTTAATTGAAAAAAAAACAGAAAGTTGGATGTAAAACAGTGTAATTATATAATGAACAAGACAAATTCAGCAGCAAGCAGCACATGTTAATATATATATTAAACATATGCATTCATATGTACTTTGTAAGTAAAAAAAAAAAATAGGGCTGTGTATTGGCAAGAATCTGGTGATTCCTATCACGATACTGGGGGCAACGATCCGATATATCGTGATATATATTGAGCTACTGTAGTTACAAGTTTATATTTGTAGTATCGTCGAGTACTTGACTCTGGTGTTGCAGAATTTACAGACCACATGACTCTTGACGAAGTTGTAACTGCTTTCATTTGTTTTGAAACCAAAATATGTCCAAACATCAGCTTTAAAAGCTGCTGGAGTAAACGGTATCCTCTCGTCCTCAGTCACCGCAGGGATTTCATTGTTAATTTAGCTGTGGAGGAGGTAAATGACTGCAACGCAAAAATGAACATCATCTGTTAATTTTTTAATGTTAATTGTAAGTGAATAAAATGATGATTAAAAAATCCAAAATAATACCAAAAAAAAGTTTTTTTTAATTATTATTTCATGAAATAATTGATACAGTGCTGTTAAATACCATACACAGTATAGTGAAAAAAGAGTGTGATTTATTTCTGTATCCATCCTTTTTAATTGTTAATTATGCGAGGTAGGGTTGCAAGGGCACTAGTAAAGACACCCATATTTCCTTGTTTACATTAAATTCCCGAAGTTCATACCTAGGCAGACCAAAAGTGAGGTATACGGTTCATATATATAAATCAGGTTCAGAATCATTTAAAGGAGACACTCCAAGAAAATCCCATGTTGGAAGAAGAACCACAGATCAAAGTAGTTCTTCTTTGTGTCCCAAATGACCTAAACTCTAACTCTAACCAGACCAAAACTTAAAACCAAAAGCAGTCGCAGCGCAGCTAAAAAAAAAAAAAAAAAAAGGTTCCTCTTTTAAAAGCTTCACGTTGTATCAACTGAAGTTGAAAAGATCGTTCAGGCAGGAAATAAGTCATAAAAGTACAGCGGAACCAACACCACGATAACAGCCTTGCCTTCAAAACGCCAAATCATCTTTTTTTAAATTGACAGCCGGGGAATCCAATGAAAAAGCTTTGCTCTCCGAGGATAAGAGTCCAGCCTCGTCTTGTGGTGGAAACGTATTCAAGTAGAAAATCGAAAGGAAAGAAAGTTCTATAGCTCCAAAACGAACTATCTCCAAGAATATATTTCCCTGCAGAATTGTGCCTTGACAGTGTTAAAAAAATACTTTAATTGACTGTACTACTTCTATGTATAGTATTTAATTGTAGGACACTTCTTGGGATCATAATCACCACCATGAACTGCTCTGTTTCTGGACTAAGCCTTATCTTCTTTTGCTACTATTGTCCAGCAAAAAGGCCAAAAACTACTGGCTAACTTCTCCATTAATATTAGCGTGAATATGTTAATTTTCTCTGTCTCAATCCAAGGAAAGTTTTTAATTAAAGTAGAGCTCTTAAGCTTAAATATGAAGTAAGTTACATCCTATTGAAGGTCGCAAGTCCTCCAAAATCTGTCGCTATCGACCAAAAAATGATGCTGGTAATCTTTTAAATTCCATGAAAACATGTTAGAGAGACAATAAAACATTTAAAACTCAATAACATCGCCTTTTGAATTTTAAATTGAAAATATTTTTTGCAGTTTTGTAGGCTACGAACGTCCTTGGGCAACGGCGGGTTCTTCAGCTTGTTTATCAATATATACACATAACTTAACAAACTTTGCAAATAAATATGATAATTATGCCCTTTCTTTAATTCATCCATCCAGAAAAAAGAGGTAAGATTGACCTAAAAAGGACTGAACCATGGAGAGTTTTGTATCCTCTCGTCCTCAGTCATTAGCGGGATTTCATTGTTTCTTTAGCTGTGGAGGACGTAATGCCATCTAGCGGCTGGAGGTTTTAATTGAAACAAACTGTACATTTTTTAATGTTAATTGTAAGTAAATAAATCAAATTATTCTATTTCAAACAAACTTCAATGAACTTTAAACCTTAAAAGAACGATGGTAATATATAAAAGCACGATTGTGAGTGGATAGGGGAAAAAAAGAAAAAAAAAAGAAGGGGGGGGGAAAGAGGAAAAACGGACTCCCAGAACAAAGAGAACAAAGACTGACCTTAAAACGGGCCCATAAATACAGTTTAAGGGAAGCATGTGTATCCTCTCGTCCTCAGTCATAACCGGGATTTCATTGTTCCTTTAGCTGTGGAGGACGTAATGCCATCTATAGCGGCCGGAGGTTTAATTGCAACGCAAAAATGAACAAACTGTACATTTTTAAATGTTAATTGTAAGTAAATAAATCAAAAATATTTTACTTCAAACACACTACATTCGACTTTAAACCTTAAAAGAACTAAGGTAATATATAAAAAAGGATTGTGAGGGAACAGGGGAAAAAAGAAGGAAAAACTGACTCCCAGAAGAAAGAGGTAAGATTGACCTCAAAAGGGACGATAAATACAGTTCAAGGGCAGCATGTGTATCCTCTCGTCCTCAGTCATAACCGGGAATTCAGTGTTCCTTTAGCTGTGGAGGTTTAATTGCAACGCAAAAATGAACAAACTATAAATCTTTAATGATAATTGTAAGTAAATAAATCAAATTATTTAATTTCAAACACACTACATTGAACTTTAAACCTTAAAATTACTAAGTTAATATATAAAAGAAGGATTGTGAGGGGATAGGGGAAAAAGGGAAAAAAAGGGGAGGAAAGAGGAAAAACGGACTCCCAGAAGAAAGAGGTAAGATTGACCTCAAAAGGGCCGATATATACAGTTCAAGGGCCACATGTGTCGCTCAGGTTGTACTTTCCTTCCTTAATTCTAGCTGCAGTTGGAGCGAGTGAAGATGCTGTTCTTGGTGTTCTGCAAATGCAGACAAGCTCACGGTTTCAGGCACGTTTTGCTCCGTTGAATGTAAAAATAGGCGTTTTATTCATAGCACCAACTAACAATAGTGGTTTCTCGACACACCACGTGTCTCTCGACAGAAGCAGTAATGCATGAATTTAGTGTTGGAGTCAGCGAGTCGTGGGTTAACACTCACAGCAGATGCCGATGTATGAATGTTGTGTTTCACATATGTAAAGGGGGGGAAACCCGGAGCAAGAGATAGAAGATCCCAGTCATGCTGCTCTCACTCCCATGTGGAAATGAATCCACGCATCTCCAGTTGCCTCGGCTGTCTTTAATGCATCTGAAAGAATATTGATCGGAAAAAAAAAAGCCTTGACGGACGGATCCGGCTTCAAAGAGCACATCAGGATGGGCATGTTGGAGAGTGATATTACTTCCTGCTGGTGGGGACATGACATCAGCTTATAATCCCCTAAAAGAGGTATTCTTTATGAACATGGAAAAGAAGGAGAAAAAATCCTCTCCTCGCGATTCTTTCTTCGTCTTGTTTGGCTCTAAATTTAGCGGCAGGTCTTCCTGCAGCGGGATTTGTTTCCGAAAGCAACGATATCCCGCCTGACGCCACGGGACAAAGACGGCGTCTGTATTTATGCAGGTCTCTGTAAACCACTCTCAGAAACTTTCATCGATTGCCGCGGTTAGATTCCACCGGTCCTACACCAAAGTCTCGGTTTCCTATCATGACGAGTGTTTTCCTGTTGCCTGACTTGGACACAATAAGGAAGCGTACTTAAGGACATTAAGGAGGATTTGGAAAGGAGACTAAATGCTAATGTGGACTGACAGTGTCTTCTGCACAACTCAGCAAAGATTAAACTGATGAGTGATGTCTGCTGCATGAAGATGGATATGAATAAATCAGATGTTACGAGCTCGTGTGAGGTTTTGGCCGTCACTGCCTCAAGTACAACGTGGCCTTGCTTTGGGATTTTGGGTTCGGAATGAGCAGTTTTTTATGCTAGACAGATATTTTTTAAATAGTTCCAGACCAGACGTATGTACGAGATGTTCCAGATGTTCTAGACCAGTTCAAACTCAAGCTCACAAATCTTTTAGATTCATTTTACATTTAACTGTATTAAATTCAACATCAGAATCCTTCATTCTCAGTTTTACTCTGAAAAACTGTATAGTTGTTGACTTCCATTATCTCTGTTCCAAGATTCTTAGCTTAATCCCTGATTTATTCATTGGCCGTCTTTATGGGACACAAATATAAATGTACTTTTTATTTTGAACCCACAAATCCTGCAGGCAGGACTTAGTGAGCCAGATTTAAGTTTGACACATGCATTTAAGACGTTCTTAGCTTTTCGATTTTTCTACGGTCTGTTCGGCAGGGACGATTACAGACAAAACATTACAATGTATTTATATTAAAAAATGTTCTCTTCAACCTAAAGCTATTATCTGGAGAAAGCTGCTTAAATACATACAATTTATTTATTAATGAATTACTAAATGAATTACTAGCTGAAGTACCCAGTGTTTCCTAATACTAAACAGAAAAAAAAAGTCTCTCATTATGAACACGTTTTAAAGTTATTCATTTATAAAGTTCTCCCCTGTCTGAAATCTTGGCGAATGAGAGGTTACGAGAGTGGAGTCAATTATGGCGTTACAACGGCCTCACTCCTCCTCCACGCCCCGCTTTGTTTATACAACGAGTCCCTTGGAGGTAGAGACAATTTACAATTTAAGTACAACTTTGTTTTGGTTTTTTTTTGGTTGTAAATTTTACTTTTTTGTACAAAACAATTAAAACATTGAAAACTTCAAATGACTAAATTACTTGTATACCAAATAAATATATTATATAATCAAATAAAACGTTTAAAAAAAATGTCAATCATTTGTCGCGTTGTTATATTTGATAATATCCGTTGATCACGTGCAGTCGTCGATGCCAGAAAGTATCGCAAAGAAAAGTTAACTTCCAAAAATAAAAGTCCTACAATTGAGCTTTTATCTTATGATGTCAGTTTCAGTGTCTCTGATATAGACTTTATATCCCCAAAGTAATAATTACCAACTTAGTAAAAGCTCTTGATAGGAAACGTGTCTGAGAAACCAATATTTCACCCATTAATCACCAAACAAACACCAAGTCCTTGCGGAAGATGTTCTGCATTTTAATTCCGTCAGCGATGGAAGATGATTATCTTGCCTCCTCTAAATAAACAGCACATCTTTGTTCGGCTGGAGAGAAAGAGAGAAAGAGAGAGAGAGAAGGAGACAAAAGAGGAGGAAAGAATTCTTCTGAACAATGTGGCATCTTCTCGCAAACTTGATCGTTCCCTTGTTTGGAAACAAACCCGAGGAAGTGCACGCTCACGTGCACGAGCGCACACCTGCCAAGCGTGGATAAAGGAGGGATTAAAGTGTGACAGGAGAGGAAGTCGGAGAGAAAGATTCATTGTTTTCCTGAGAGGATGGAAACAAGTATCACTGCAAACACAGTCGAACGCCCATAAACACTCGTCTGTAAAAGAGCATTAATTGTTTTTTTTAAATGTCTTCCTGTGATTCATTTAATGTTTGCTGGAATTAAATCAGCAGCACTTTCATTGTTTCCTCCAGATGTATCTCATGATGATGTTCTGGATGGAATGAAGCCACGAGCAACATGTAAAACAGTGGAGAAGCCAGTCATTCATCTAAACTGTCTCCACTATCCTGGGGTTGTTTCTGCTTCAGACTGTTTTCTTTGGCTTTCATCAGCCGGAATGGGGTTCAGGGGCGTCGATCCTTCAGAGGAACATCCTCAGATTGATGTGTGTGGAGTGAACGAAGGATCCCGCTGAGCTCCCCTGAAAATATATTCTCCCTTTTGGTCTTACAGGCCTTGGAATTAGCTTTTTAAGTCTCAAACATCAGTGCAAACTCAAATTGAGGGATTCATTAGCACATATTTTCACTCATTTCCTGACAGCTATTTTCTCAAGGATAAAGTTGAAACAAAGTTGATATCATTTTTTATTTCGGTGTTTGCCATCAGGCCACGACGTCTCAATCGTTCACCTTGATCATACTTGTCGCCTTTACTCGTTCTGTACTTGTATTTGCTAAACTGACTTAATGAGAAAATCGTTATTGACTTTGGAGATGTGACGTCAGCAGCTCATCTTATTTGTTTCATGTGCGAATGCCTGAAAATAGCGACAAAGAAAAATTCACTCGTATTTGTTGGGCTTATTTTGTTTGATAAAACAAGCTAGTTACTGGTTTGTTACTCCCATCGGCAGCCACTAGGCTAAATGTGCCTCTAAAATATAAAACAAAATAACATTAAAAAGAGACAAAAATTGTATAAATTCACCTCCAGTTACACTTTATTTTGATGTAAAGCACAAACATCAATTTAATTTCAAAAAATTCGGTTTTTGGCGAAAGTTAGAAAGAGTTTGACACATGGGACTCGGACAAACCATAAAGGAAGTGGGGCCACATTATAAAAACGTTGTGTTGGGCCCATCGAGCCTTAATATAAAAGGAAAAAATGAATGTAACACTGAAGTAAGTATTACCAAAGTATATATATATTAATAATTATTATGTAAAAAAGTTATTTGAAGATAAAAAACTTAAAAAGGATTAGGACAAAACATGTTGATGACGTTTGAAAGTTGTCAATTTTCTATTTATTTAAAAAATTTTTTTAAAAAGTATGTTAAATATATACCATTAACAAACAATTATTTGAAGATTCAGAATGAAATTATTAATAAACAAATATTGAATATTATTTTTGAGTATAAAAAAAATAAATAAACTCAAAATGCGGGATTGTCATTTTTTCTTAACTAGTGTTTTTTTGTTTTTGTGTTTTTAAAACGCTACAAAAAGTGAAACAAAGTTTTGTCCAAATGTTTCTGTTCTTCAACCATTTTGTTGGGTCAGTAAAAAAAAGTGTTTTTTGGTAGTTCTACTCAATAAATCTCTATTTCCAGCCATCTTTAGTTTGATCCCTTTCTTTGTGCCTTCACTTCATTATCACCTTTTTACGAGCTGATTTTAGAAAAATATTTGGGTGTAGTGAGTCAAAATAAACACGTATTGAGATGTTTAAATCAATTATTCAAGTAACTACAACCCCTTTTTTTTTTTCCTGTGTTCGGCACCACAGAGGCTGAAAGAGCTGAAGCAGAGGGAGTTCGCTCGTAACGTGGCCTCGAAGTCGTGGAAGGACCAGCGCAAACAGGAGAAAGCTCTCCGGCGTCTCCACCAGCAAGCGCAGCTGCAGCAGGAAACCCACCGGTGAGTGAGCGTTCATCCCTTCTTGTGTTTGTACGACAGAAAAAGCCTCGGAGTCCACCGGGGGTGGGGGGGGGGGGGGGGTTAGAGAACACGGCGTCAAGTCTGCGGTCGTGATGGATGCGTCCGCTCATGTAGGAGCTGCGGCGCTGACCTAGAAAGTCCGAAGGTTGTCGTGAAAATGACAACGAAGATCCGTTCTTTTTTTTTGGCTCAACACTTGAGAAGTGAATCATCTGAACGAGGAGGAGAAAATCACCAGTCATGACACCGGCGACTTTTTTTGAAGAGTAAATACGCGGAGATAATATAAAACAGAAAGTAAACCACCTCCAGGGACGCCTACCTGAAGCAATCACAACAACTGATTTGAAAACATGCATCAGGTAATAATCAGCGTGATTGCTGCCGCTCACTCCGCCGCTAAATGACTTTTCCCATTATCAGGGAGCGATGTGTGCCAGGAATTTCTATCGCTCCTGCCACCGACTTTTCCCTTTTTTGGGCTTCATCGGAGTGTGAAAGATGAGCCAAAATCAAGTGTTGTATTGATTTTTTTTTTTTCTTTCTGGTTGCAGAGTTTCAGGCAGGAACTGCGGAGTACGAAGCGCCGTCAGAGTGGTGAACAAAAGCCGAGAGACGGAGCGCAGAGACCTCAGCCCCGAGGACAAACCCTTCAAGCTCCGAGACACACCTTCGGCTTCGCACACGCTGGGTTGCTGTCAGAAAGATTCCTGCGGATCTTTGAATCAACTCTCAAGCACACTCTCGGTGTCCCGCGTAGGGGATTCCCTTCAGGATTCCTATGCCCAGCGCGGGAAAGTGGGCGGTAGAATCGGCGTGTCCTTCTGCTTCTCCCGCAAGGGACCCCGACTGGAACCTTCCGCTTCCGTCTTCTCCGACCACGAGGAGGAAGAAAGAGAGAAAAGAGAACAAATAAGAGAGAGGATAAAGAAAATTATCAAGGATATAGACAGAGAGATTGAGGAAAGCAATCAAGAAAGGAAGTACACGGAGATCATCCAAGACGGCGCCACGATGTCCGTGGACAAAATGGAAGATGCGGGAACCCAGAGGGAGATCGCTGACTCACCTTCAGGAGAGAAGGAAGAACAGGAAGATGCAGGAAAAGCAGAGGAACATAGGTGCGTTCTTGGCAAAGACGGCGCCACCGAGTTGAGTTGGCCCGTCAGCCTGCTTAGGTTCACCAAATCTGAGCCTCACATCTCCTACAGTTGCAACCCGAAGCAACTTCAACACGGACCGGAGCGACAGGAGGGGAAACTTTCGCCGTCAACAGACGAACAAAGTCCATGTTTGTCGAACACGTTTCGGGAGGAAAACGGTCCTGAAAGAACTGAGGGGGAAACAAAAGTGGCGGGAGCTGTCGATACTAAATCAGAAGCACACCTGTTCCTTGAGAACAAAAGGCTTTCATCGCCAGATGGAGAGGGACGCATGCCAAGTATAGATGCGAGGGCCGTGGCCCATTCATTTGTGCCTAGTGACAGCTCTGACACAAACTCCTGGTGTCCTCAAGAGGAAAGATTAAGGGGCGCACGAGGGATCAGGGAGGGAGCGAGCGCAGTCGTGAGCAGTAAATTAGAGCCTGTCACCCGAGCTAGCCCGCAGAGCGTATGCATCAGGTTGTCCAGGTGTGACTGCGGAAGACAGGTGGCCGGGAAAAGCGGCCCAAAGATATTAAAGGCTGACACCACGGTTACGGCACCATTTGAGAAAAGAATCAGGATAAATAAGTTAGGGAAGAAGAAGAGGGGGAAGAGGGGGAATGCGTCGAACAAAAAGCAGAAGTGCAAATTGAGAAGCGTGGTTATGACGGTTCCCAATGTAACGGATAAAAAAATGTTTGTTAATAGAAGAGAAAGTAAGACAGGGGGGAAGAGAAGACGGAATGAAGGGAACGGCTTTTTCTCTGGGAGATGTGCTGCCAAACCGTTATCCATCAGAAGAAACTTTACTCTCGGATCAGCTTCAGAGCACTGCAGCACATACTCCCCGCAAACCAGGCTCCCCGCGGACAGAGACCCCGACATCCAGAGGAGGTGGGAAAGAAATGTAGTGACCTCTCAGTGGCAGACCCACAACTCAATACACGCTTTTGCTCCAGCGCATTGCAAAAAGCTGTTTTGGGAAAAGGGTCACCATGGCAACCCCAGGAGTTTCATTGACTGCAGTTACCCTGACAACAGCTGTAACAGCAACCCGGCGAGAAAGAGAAAAATCCACCACAGGGAAAACATTCACAGCAAGAGGAGCAGTTTGAGACATTGTGAAGAGGAGAGAGGTCAAACAGGTAGTGGAGACAGATGCTTAGTGTCTGCGACTGAGCATTCCGAGTGGCTGAGGGGGAATAGTCTGAGCGGCACGGTGGCTGAGGATGGCTTGTTCAAGGCGGATTTGGCGTCAAGAAGTAGAGCGGCAAAATACAACTGGGTGAGTAGCCCTTGTCCCAGCAGGAGGTACAGGAGCGGTCGAACGCCTGAAGAGATGGAGTGGGACGGGTGCAGCCTGGACAGATGGACTTGGGGCAGCACTGACAGCTGGGACGACAGGGACACGCAAAGGAGAAAGACCGGCCCTCAGGGAGAGAGTGACCGGAGTGAAAATTCAAGTTTCACGAGGAAAGGTTCCGACAACAGACGGTCCCGACACTCACCGAGTCCGGAGTGGTGGATGAGACACTCAGAGGGCGGACTTGATCTGAGCCCCGCTGAAGACAATGCGTGTCACAGCCCATGCTCGTACAGCCCCATGAGCAGCACCAGCATGTCTGAGATGAGCTGGGAGTGGAGCCGAAGCAGCACTTGCTCAAGTTTCACACTGAACAAAAAACCTTCCAACCCCAACAGAGGGAACCCGGACACACCGGAACACTTACCAGAGGAAGATAGGAAGCAAAGCAAACCTGCACCAGCAAGTCTTTCCTGCAAATCTTTAAAAGATGTCCCACATAATGTATTAGAACCAACAGTTAAACAGGACAGCAGTCCTTCACAACCTCAGGTGACCACTGCGTCGCCAGCCACTCCGGTGTTAGCGCTACCGGAATCAGTGCAACGTAAAATCACAAAAACACTACTTTTCCCTCTCATCGGTAAACGACCAGCAATTCAGAAAAAGGAGAGGAAGAGGAGGAAAATACAGGAGAAGAGCGAGGAGAAGGCGAGTGGAGATAAAAGCTTAGCAATAGTTGGTGGTCAGAAATCTCTCCAAGCAAACGAAGCCAAGTTCTCTCCAGAAGAGCTTAAAGCTGCTGACAAACAGACGATGGACGAGGCTGCCCAGCCAATCAGCTTTTCCGTCGAGGAGATCGACAAGTATCGGCAGCTGCAAGAAGAGGCAAGAAAGCACATGCAGAAAGTCCTGGAACGGACTCAAGAGAGCGCTCACGAAGACTCCACACACAGCACAACATCGGAGCGCTACAGGACTCCTCACATGGACACCCTGCAGGTGGGACTCCTGCATCGAGGAGGCGTCGCAAACGTCGGCCAAAGGGACAACAAAACTGTCATACCCGTGTCTTTATCTCCGGCGTTATCCAACCTCCATCACGTCATCCTGCACTCGGCTCACACCGTCCCGTCGTCCGCCGCGACGTCGCCCCCTCCTGGCGCCCACCCGCACCCTCCTCGGCTCTCGCTGTCACCCACTCACCCGTCTCTCACGCACTACCTTCACCTTTCTCCTCTGTCCATTTCTTCCCTGCTGCCCTCCGTTTTTCTCTCCCAACACCCCATCCATCTCTTGCGGCCTTGTCCGGCCTTCACACCTCTCGATCCTTTCTCGGCACTACAAATGCAACCCTTGAACCCTCAACCTTTTATGGACAGAGCATGGCCAGTGCGCTTCCAGCAGAAGGCGTTATGATTCGCAATCATGTTTCCATACAAAGAGGGAGATTATATGACCTTTCAGGCACAAGCTCGCACACCCACAGACACATCGATTTTCCTTCAAATTGCTCCGTTTACCTTTGTGTGTTGAATAAAGCTTTGATTTATTTATTTTTCAACCCATTCACAGACACTGAATGGAGAGTTGCACTTCACTGAATTTACTTTTTCTACCAGTGACAAACACAGTTATGAGTGACAAACAGACCTTCCCCGTCTCAGTGTTGTTTATTTTAAGTTACAAGTCGACATTTCAGGGACCAAGAGGCGTCGGCTCGGTCGCTGAAGATTTAGTTTATATTGTATAAAAGCAGCAGAAAGAAAAGAATATCTAACAGGAAGTTGTTGGGGTTTTTTTTCGTGTAAATAATCTAAGTTATGGCAAATGTTTAATTAAAAGTGGATATAAACTCATGTTGTGAATGATTTGTTGATTTCAGTAACTTTACATCTGCAGATTATCGTTTTCCTGGTTGAGTTTGGCGTAATCTCTACTTTACATAAAATAATTGAGCCCTGGGGAATACAGAGGAGACTTACCCCTTACTTAACCTTCTGCGGTCTTTGGGTCAAGGTGACCCAGTGGCCCGAAAACAACGGTGTTTTAGGTTTTAATCCTCCTCCACCATTTTGACTTTCCACTACCTTTAGACCCGGCCCCCAGTAGACTGACCTACTAAATTAGCTGCAACATTTTTACTCATCTTGACCCTTGTGTTATCTCTGGGTCAAGATGACCCAGTGGCCCGAAAACAACTGTGTTCAAGGTACTATTCTGCATCCGCCGTTTTGACTTTCCACTGCCTTTAGACCCGACCCCCAGTAGACTGACCTACTGAAATAGTTGCAACATGAGATACAACGTTTGGTTTGGACGCTCATTAACCCTTGTGTTATTTCTGGGTCAAGGTGACCCAGTGGCCCGAAAACAAATGTTTCTGGTATGAACTTGACCCAGAGGCATCACAAGGGATCACTTTTTTGTCTTTGTCACAACATAAGGGATAAGGAGCGTACAAACTAAACGCTGTATCTCAAGTTGCAACTAAATTAGTAGGTCGGTCTACTGGGGGCCGGGTCTAAAGGTAGTGGAAAGTCAAAATGGTGGAGTAGGAATAGTAACATTAAAAGAGGCAGTAATTTCTGTTCAATCAGAACTTTTGAAATGTTCTATCTTGGCTCTGTTGGTGAGCATATTGCAGTTTCGATTTTTAACGTGAGAATTTGATACTTCCGATGTCGCAGACCATCGCTAGAGCTGAGGCCCGATCGCCCCGTAGAACACACCCTTAAAGTGAACTTAAAAACAGGTAAACATTAACACGTCTACGTGTCATTTTATGCTTTCGCTCGCTTTATGGTAAGATCAAAGATTAATCATCTCGTAACGTACAGAGCGACCTTTGCTTGAGAGCACTTGGAACAAACCGAGCCACTAAATCCTTGATCCGCTTCCAAAACAACCGAGTTGATGAACAGAATTTCGTAAAGCTTCATCTCAATAATCATTAAGGCAACGTTGACTTTTTACTCAAGTCTTTTTTTTTTCAAGGTCTAGCACAACTATCGCGCGGCTCGGTAATTGGCGAAGGCGTTTATTGTTTCTAAGTGCCAAAGAGTCGACGGCAACAGTGGCTTGGCATAAGAGAGCAGAGCGGCATCCAGATGGACCCCGGACTTGGACTTCCCTGGGAGCTTTAAGAGATTGGATTGATTTGCCCTCTGTGATATCAGTGAACACAGCCCAGCGCGCAGGGGTGCTACATCAAGGCTTGACATAAATACAAGACAAAACAAGACACCAAATGTATTCCGGTCCTGAGGTGCTGGCTGGAAATATAAGTCACCCCCTGCGGAGAATTAGTAATTAGAGCACAATTCCTCTTTCTCCTCCTCGTGACCCCTGAGCTCCGCTGCCCATTTTTGCGGAAGAAAAAAAAGGGGAGAATCTCTATCTCTCTCCACAGGATGGCAGATCAAACACACTGTGTGAAATATAGAGCAGCAATAATTAGCAGCTGTTACAGCATCAAAACCTCTCTATCTCTGCGCCTCGCGAGCTGATGTGCGGCTCGTGGATCCTGATCGAATCCTGGGTCTGACTCGGAGATAAGTGACGAGCAAAGTGCGGGGATTTGATAAAACATGAAAACACTTTCGCCTGGTTGGTGAAAGAGGAACATAAACGGAACCGCAAACAATTATTCAAGACCTGCTACGTAACTTGTATTTTCCAGTTCATAAATTAGAAATAACTTGGTAAAAATCCAATCTAGTCCTAGTACTTCCAAGTGTGTTTATTTGACTCAAGTAACATATTTAAAAAGTCACAAAAAAAAGTCATAAAAGTCATGAAAGGGATTCCAAATTCAAAGAACTGAATTTACAAGGTCCCATTTTTTTTCTCCTCTTTTTTTAAATCCCTGAAACAATATTAAAAAGTCACAAAAATTTTTTTTAAACTTTTTTAATTAAATGACACAACAATGTTACAAATGCAAAAAGTCACACAACCAATTTTAGTCAAAAAGTCATGAAGAAAATGTCGGATTCACAGATCATCCAAAAGAATTTGACATATTTAGACTTTAAATACTTTTTAACAAATCCCAAAGCAAATTTAATAAGTCCCATTTTTTCATTTTTACTTCTCGAACATAATGAAAAGTTACAAAAATCCTTCCATAAGTATCAGCACAAGCTTTCAAATGTACAAAGTCACAAAATAAATTCACTTCATATAAAAAAAATCGAAATTATCGAGAAAACTTGACAGTTTTCAGTCAAAAATATGTATAATTGTGCACACGTGGCTGCAGTGATTGTATTCAGGAGAATAAGAAAAAAATAGTTTAAACAAATATTCTCGTTTCTATGTTTGCTTGTTTTTTCTTTATTGTGGTGTTACTGAAGACCCAGGCTTGAAAATATAGTTTGAAAAACGTTTAAAGTCTTGAGAAGTACAAGAGAAAAAAATCCAACACAAAAAGAGAGAAAGAGAAAACGTTGCTGAACTATAAGCTGACAATGTCCACAGACCTCAGTCCAATAACATGTTTTTTTGTTCTTTTGTTAGTTAAAAGTCAAAAATAAAAATATACTAACTCATATATACTATAAAAAAATTAAATAAACTACAATGTCATAAAACAAGCTTAGTCACAAAGCAAACTACTTCTGTGTGTTGTTTCTACAAAGACATATTTCTGGATGTTTTTTGTGACATTTTCATTTTTTGATCTGCGTTGAGCCGAATTTATGTAGATCTGTGTTCTCGAGGAAATGGCATGAATGCATATCAGTTTGCAACACAAACATAGTTACTGGAATTTAAGTTAATACCCTTGAACTCCATTGAAACTCCATGAAAAGCATTAAGTCAAATGCATTAATTATTTTCTTCCGATTACAAAGAGGGGGTCAAAATAAGACCATCTTTTGGCTGAACAAGATGACTGATATTAAATATTTCTAAACTTACTTAAAGCTATCATAACTACTTCAGTTGTTGCAGTGCGTTATGGGCCCTGAAGTATGAAATGTGGACGATCCAGAAGAAAATTAATAATAGATATTGAGAATAATGTGACGCCAGCTTTCACTTTTATTTAAACAAGAACCAGAAAGGAAAGATATACACTGTTAAAAGGACCAAATAATTGCAAAAGGATGTTAATAATTAGTGGTTTATTATCATTTTTGTGTCCGAGATGGACTCGAGACGAGAGGTCAACAGTCTCCTGAGAGACAAAACAACAGGAAAACTAATTCATCAACGTAGAAAAGAAAGTTTCCAGACAAAATGCACATTTTCAGTCTCACAAGAACAAAAAAAAGCATTGAAAACCATTGAGAAACACTTTGACAACCGAAAGGTCAAACTTATTTTGGGGCGGTTAATGTAATTGCCCGATTGGGTGTGCGAGGCGAGGACAAAGACGGTTGATGGTTTGAGCTCAGCGCTGGAAAGGTCAAGATGGAGATTGTGAAAGCAACTTCGGAGGTTTTCGTTCGTGTTCACAAACTTCTAAGGACAGAGGTGGACGATTTGAAATTCCTCAGGGGCCACATTATAGGTAGTGAGTGTTGTGAGCGACCACTTATAATGCAGAGTCACACAAGCCATTCAGTCAAAGTCATGAAACAATTCTCCACAGAACAAACCTAGAAAATAAATTGACATATTTATGAAGCAAAAAAACAATATACCTAGACTTTAATACTTTTGATTGCTTTTTCCTAAGTAAATTTACAAAGTCCCTTTTTTTTTTACTTCTAAAACAAAATTAAAATGTCACAAAAAAGTACAAAAGGTGTCAGAACAAGTTTTCAAATGTACAAAGTCAAAAAATAATTTTACCCAAAAAGTCATTAAAAAAATCAAATTTCACAGAACAAACTTACGAAAGGAATTGACATATTTATAAATAAAAAAAATGTCACGAAATAATCATGCAAAAAATAATTTACATACTAAATCTAATTTTATGGATGTATTGTAGCGAAAAGGCTACTTAAAAAACATGTTTTTTTATTTTCTGATTTGTGTTTCATAATTCAAAATATAATGAGGCAACAACTTAGTTTATATTTTAAATACATTACAGCAAAATTTAGAACTACTATTTCCCTTCATCGCGATCATGCGTTGAGCCGTATCTTATTATTCATCAGATCGGAATTAACAATGGGATTTGTTTGGGAAAAATTCAAGGAAAAAGCAAAGTTTTGACATCAATACAACTCCATAGAATTCCAATATATTGTATGTGGAGTTATTTTTTTGTTTTAAGCAGTAGGTTAAAAAATAATAAATGTTTTTTTTTAGAAAAAATCAGATTATTAAACGTTTATTACAATACAAATGAATACTTTTAAACTGAATTCTATATTTAGTATTCATTATTTCATGTCTTCAATGGACCCTCCCTATTAATTTGCTTATAATGCATCACCAGTGCATCATAAGGTTGTTAATTGATGCTTCCCAGCATTGCTTCCCAGCATTCACACAATTGAGATCCTGTTTTCTTCTGACCTAAACTTTGTGCCGCTTCTCCTCCTACAAATTTTTTATCAGATTTGAACTTTGAATCAAACTTTAATCAATTCAGCTCGATTCCAAAATATGGGAAATGATCTAGCTTTCTTTTATCTCTTCCACTGTTTCTTTTATTCCTCTTTTTCTACCCCATTCATTCCAATGGGGAAAATATTTCCACTTTGACCTACTACTTATACTTCTACTACTAATTCCACTACTACTTCTACTACTTAAACTACTAGTAATTCTACTTTTACTACTAGTTTTACTACTAGTTTTATTTTTCTACTACTTCTACTGTTACTACTAATCCCACTACTACTTCCACAACAAAGCAGAGACAGCATTCACACTGTACTTTCTTCTGGAAACGCCTTTTTCTAGTTTTTTTCGCACCAATTAAATGTAGTACTAAGTTTGGGAGCCACTGCCCGAAACCAATTACATATACAGGACGTCCTCGCTAACCCGGAGCTAGCGTTGCTAATTTAACGCTTGTATTTGCCTCGACCTCCTCGGTTAATACTTCATCACCAGCTTCTTACACAGAGGTCGTGCCGGAAATTACTAATCACAACATTCCTGTTGGTTGTCAGTGACTGATTAATCCATTACCTAAGCCCCGCGATCGCTCCTATTGTGTTTCTCCGGCTCTTTTCCCTTTTTTTTTTTGGTTTTCCCCGTGATTTATGACGGAGAGTGAACGGCTCCCTCACTCAATCGCTCCGGTGAATTAATGAGGTATAAAAACTAAAGCTGGCACTCAGTCAAACAAACCCGGCAGAGCTCGGCGCCGCGGCGCCGGATCACTTTTATCAGCGGCGCATTTGATTGTTAGATTGCAGGAATAGACTGAAAAATAACTGCTCGGGACCATCGAGGTGATCTATAGACCTGCACCGTAGACATAATGAACCTTTTTTCCCTGCTCACCTTTCTGGCTCACGGTTCTCCTCTTTCCACTGCGTTTTCAGCTGAAATATTCCACTCGCTGCTGCTGCAAACATCCAGTAAACGGAGAAGAAAAACTGACTAAAAAATATATTTAATTATTCTTCAAATGGACTAAAACGAAAAAAACAATCAACGCTAAAATATTTTAGCTTAGCGACAACAGATGCTGCTAATGGAAATAAGCATTAAATGCTAATCGCAATCTTCAAATATTATTTAACAGGTGAGCATGAAGAATTAAATACAAATAATTTAAAGTAAATGTTTCATTAACATCATTGACGGAGAAAGTTGAATAACGGCAACCATCGACCTCGCTAACACAAAACTTCGAAAGGTTTACGTAGCCAGCGGCCATTACGTGATGCAAACTAAAGTTACGAGAGATAAAAGACTTTATTAAACATCTTTTGTTAAGTTTTCGATTGGTTTTCGGTGCCTAAGCTGTTTCAGCCTCAACCTAAGCTAGCGGAACGACCTCCAGAGTTTCTTTATGTTTGCGTAGCATACTATTGGACATGTTCATCTCTTTTTCAATTCAAAAAATTGTAAGTACTTTATTTTAAAGTACATTATTGATCAAGGGTATGTCGACTGAAAGGTTAGCATTCACTTAAATTGGTCTTATTGTTGCTTATAAAGGGTATGTTGACCGAAAGGTTAGCATTCACTTAAATTGGTCTTATTGTTGCTTATAAAGGGATTTAAAAAAATAGTTCTTTCAAAGGTGTAACTTTGTCTAGGTAATGTTTTTTTTTTTTAAGTGAATACAATTCTTGATGTGTTTACACACACAAAATTGTATTATCAAACACAAGATCATTTAATGTTACGTCATTTTTCTAACTACTGTATGTATAATCGTGCACGCGTGGCTGCAGTGATTGTATTTAGGAAGAAGAAAAACAATTACTTTAAATAAATATTCTCGTTTGTATGTTTACTTGTTTCTCTTTATTCTGGTGTTACTGAAGACCGAGGCTCGAAAATATCGTTGGAAAAGAGTTTTGAAAAGTGCAAAATAAAAAATCCAACACAAAAAACACACAAAGAGAAAACCATAAGCTAAAAATGTCCACAATGACCCTTAGTCCAATAACATTTTAATTTGTTTGTTCTTTTTGCTCCTTAAGAACAACCCAAAGTCAATGTGGGATTATTTAGTTTTTCTTCCGAAAACACCTTGTCTTAAAAAATGGTACGTAGGAATGTTGTTGGCGCCAAAAAATTATGCTTGAAACAGTAAGTAAGTAAGTAATTTTTATTTGTATAGCGCTTTTCCAGACCAGGGTCACAAAGCGCTTAAACAATCAAAACAATACTCAATAAAGTATATACTTTAAAGGGCAAGATAAAACTGATAACACAACAGAAAAGAGGGAAAGTTTGTAATAAAATTATGCTGATCAGGTGTCCAAAAATATTTGGTATAATTGTGGAATATTTATCCCAATCCTGCTGTAACTATCCAATGAGAAATCGGGAAGTGCTGTCCGTGGTCCTGAAAATGTCATTAAAGGTTCATTAAGTTCGCTTCATAAAATGCACTCGCTCGCATCTGTTCTCGACTCTTCCTGAAGTCAAACTCATTTCAAACTTGATCAACTCTTGAGTCGAAAGACTCAACCACCGAGTCGCTGCTCCACGACTCCGCCGACCTCCGCCAACGTCTGCCCCTCGATGGATTCATTTCGTCTGCGAACACCTCCGTATGATCATTAAACTCATTCCGCGGCGGAGAAATGTGCGTCTCTTATTCAAATCAATATGTCACAGGCCAGAGTCCATTTCATCCAGATGACATTTATCGAAGAAAACTTTCACTCACAGGTGTTTGTTCTCTTGGCCGCGCCACGAAGAAAGCCATTTTCATCCCATAATTAATTCTCGGCGCTCCAGTCTCAGGTATTGATTTTTGGTGTGTTGTTCAGTGCTGTTTTTTTTTTGTTTTTTTTGCATGTTGTTTGTTGAGTTATGTGATTGTGCTGCTGTTGTGTCGACTCCACCATCGGTGGAATCTCACCGACACACATCACGGTGACATCTTCTTAAATTACAGCACATGTGTGACACAGCCAGTCGGGATGTCCTTGAGCAACTTTAGTTTAAATCCTCCATCACAAGAAATCTATACATCTATAGAATAAAGTCTAATCTAATCTCATCTGCTGTTAATTCTGTGACGAAGAAAAGAAAGAGTGTCCGTGGAGACGACACGTGAATAGAAAGTGGAAATAGTGAGTAAAGAACGCGACGAAGTATAAGTGAATGTTTGTTAGAATACTTCACTCTTGGGTTAAAAAATACCAAATAAAAAAAAGTTAAAAAAGATAATTTGAAGTAAAAAAGAATATAAAATAAAGACATGAGTTACCTGCATAAATTACAGTGGCCCAGTAGTTCAAAATAAATCTACAACTCTGAAACAAATTTACAAATTCTGAAATAAATGTACGAACTCTGAAATAAATCTACGAACTCTGAAACTAATTTACAAATTCTGAACAAATCTACAAACTCTGAAACAAATTTAGGAACCCAGAAACAAATGTAAGAACTCTGAAATAATAATAATAATAATAGCACTGATCTAACTCCACACTATTACTAAAATTGTAATTATTATGGCACTGATCTAACTCCATACCATTATGAAATAAATGTACGAACTCTGAAATAAATGTACAAACTCTGAAAGAAATTTAATGTGAGGTTTCATTTAATCAGTGGGTGAGAGCCAAAGATTATACAACAGATAGTGCCATCTAGTGGTCTTTGAAATGAGGACACTGTATCATGAAACTTACTAACACTCGTATCGTAGTAGCTAATCTAGCAAGTATACCATTCAGTTTAAAGTTCCATCGCTTGCGTTTAAAGAAAGAAAAACGTGTTTTAATTTATTTATAATATCAGGGGTGTTTTTCAAAGAAGGTCAAACATTCGAAAATATAGTTTGTCCATATCTTCAGTGTTACACAAAATTGGGAATTTCTTCAGGGACGGTTAAAACTTCTTTATTACTTTAAATTAGCATCTTCACTTAGCAGCTTCATTTTATTTATCAGACTCATGGGATCTTGTTAAAAAGACCTAAACCATACTTTGGACATTTGGCTTGTATAACCTTATACCTTAAATCAGGAGTTGGCAGTTAAATTTCCTCTGACTGAAGGGCCGTCAATCTAAATAAGAAGAGCGAAAAGCTGAAATTTGATAGAAAAACATTGAGAAAACAAAGCAAGTAAGAATAGTTAAGAAAGAAATATGAACAAAAAATAAACCTTACTATAGCAAAACACATTTATAAACCTTTTGTGTAAAAGAAACTGATAGAAAATAACCTCTTTCTCTAAATTTGATGTCAATACTTTTCTCCACTTATTTTAAAGGGGCAAAAAAATCACAAAAAAAATAGAAAAAAAGGAAAAACAAATCTGAAACTAAAAACGTAAGAACGTTTTATTTAGATTTGATACAATAATAAACACAAAATAAAAGTGTTAGTTGTCGGAAAATAAAATTCTACTCCTTTTGCCCAGGTGCGTCTAAGGGGGAGGATCGCCTTTAATTATCCAACAACAACGAAAACAACTTCCCAGCTTGAGACCTTGGCTCCAACAAGAGTTTAAATTATGTTTTTAACTGTTTACGAGGACACTTAAAGAAACAGAGTCTTTGTAATGGCAAGAAATTGCATTTATTGTAAATCTGTGATTACATAAATTACCAAATTGTGTTTAAATTACAAAAAACTTGGACTACATACTAAAAAAAAACAGTTTTAAAAACATTTTGACATGTAAAAGAGGTAAAAAAAAAAGGTCCAGACCCTCCATGAAGACCAAACCTCATGGACAGTGTCTGAGGGACACGTCAAGTGTTGCACGAAGTGGAGTGAAATATTAATGAGACTAAATAGATGTGATATGATGCGATAATAACCATTTAGAAAACAAAGCAAGTAAGAATAGTTAAGAAAGAAATATGAACAAAAAATAAACCTTACTATAGCAAAACACATTTATAAACCTTTTGTGTAAAAGAAACTGATAGAAAATAACCTCTTTCTCTAAATTTGATGTCAATACTTTTCTCCACTTGTTTTAAAGGAGCAAAAAAATTACAAAAAAAATAGAAAAAAAGGAAAAACAAATCTGAAACTAAAAACGTAAGAACGTTTTATTTAGATTTGATACAATAATAAACACAAAATAAAAGTGTTAGCTGTCGGAAAATAAAATTCTACTCCTTTTGCCCAGGTGCGTCTAAGGGGGAGGATCACCTTTAATTATCCAACAACAACGAAAACAACTTCCCAGCTTGAGACCTTGGCTCCAGCAAGAGTTTGAATTATGTTTTAACTGTTTATGAGTACACTTAAAGCAACAGAGTCTTTGTAATGGCAAGAAATTGCATTTATTGTATATCTGTGATAACATAAGTTACCAAATTGTGTTTAAATTACAAAAAACTTGGACTACATACTAAAAAAAAACAGTTTTAAAAACATTTTGACATGTAAAAGAGGTAAAAAAAAAAAGGTCCAGACCCTCCATGAAGACCAAACCTCATGGACAGTGTCTGAGGGACACGTCAAGTGTTGCACGAAGTGGAGTGAAATATTAATGAGACTAAATAGATGTGATATGATGCGATAATAACCATTTAGAAAACAAAGCAAGTAAGAATAGTTAAGAAAGAAATATGAACAAAAAATAAACCTTACTATAGCAAAACACATTTATAAACCTTTTGTGTAAAATAAACTGATAGAAAATAACCTCTTTCTCTAAATTTGATGTCAATACTTTTCTCCACTTATTTTAAAGGGGCAAAAAAATCACAAAAAAAATAGAAAAAAAGGAAAAACAAATCTGAAACTAAAAACGTAAGAACCTTTTAATTAGATTTGATACAATAATAAACACAAAATAAAAGTGTTAGCTGTCGGAAAATAAAATTCTACTCCTTTTGCCCAGGTGCGTCTAAGGGAGAGGATCGCCTTTAATTATCCGACAACAACGAAAACAACTTCCCAGCTTGAGACCTTGGCTCCAACAAGAGTTTAAACTATGTTTTTAACTGTTTACGAGGACACTTAAAGAAACAGAGTCTTTGTAATGGCAAGAAATTGCATTTATTGTAAATCTGTGATAACATAAATTACCAAATTGTGTTTAAATTACAAAAAACTTGGACTACATACTAAAAAAAAAACAGTTTTAAAAACATTTTGACATGTAAAAGAGGTAAAAAAAAAAAGGTCCAGACCCTCCATGAAGACCAAACCTCATGGACAGTGTCTGAGGGACACGTCAAGTGTTGCACGAAGTGGAGTGAAATATTAATGAGACTAAATAGATGTGATATGATGCGATAATAACCATTTAGAAAACAAAGCAAGTAAGAATAGTTAAGAAAAAATTATGAACAAAAAATAAACCTTACTATAGCAAAACACATTTACAAACCTTTTGTGTAAGAGAAACTGATAGAAAATAACCTCTTTCTCTAAATTTGATGTCAATACTTTTCTCCACTTATTTTAAAGGGGCAAAAAAATCACAAAAAAAATAGAAAAAAAGGAAAAACAAATCTGAAACTAAAAACGTAAGAACGTTTTATTTAGATTTGATACAATAATAAACACAAAATAAAAGTGTTAGCTGTCGGAAAATAAAATTCTACTCCTTTTGCCCAGGTGCGTCTAAGGGGGAGGATCGCCTTTAATTATCCAACAACAACGAAAACAACTTCCCAGCTTGAGACCTTGGCTCCAACAAGAGTTTAAATTATGTTTTTAACTGTTTACGAGGACACTTAAAGAAACAGAGTCTTTGTAATGGCAAGAAATTGCATTTATTGTAAATCTGTGATTACATAAGTTACCAAATTGTGTTTAAATTACAAAAAACTTGGACTAAATACTAAAAGAAACACAGTTTTAAAAACATTTTGACATGTAAAAGAGGTAAAAAAAAAAAGGTCCAGACCCTCCATGAAGACCAAACCTCATGGACAGTGTCTGAGGGACACGTCAAGTGTTGCACGAAGTGGAGTGAAATATTAATGAGACTAAATAGATGTGATATGATGCGATAATAACCATTTTTTCGGCGGGAAAGCCAAGAGCCAAAAACAAGACAAAAACAGGTAAAAACTATGGACCAGACCTCGACGGCGTCGGACCGGCTCGCTCGGACAACGCACGACTCAGGTCAACAACCGGGACGGAGTCTAAGCCCGGTGAGTGTGTTCTGGTAGATAAGGTCCAAATCATAATGTTGCTTTTGAATACGCATGAATATTTCATGCTGCTAATCTGGGATTATATTCCCCTCAGCTCATCTCATTACCGTCAATTATTTAAAAGACATACAGGCACAAACAAACACTAATTACGGCTCCGTCTCCCTGGAGACCGAACCGTTCCGAAGATAACTCGCAGGTTCAGAAAAAAAAAAACCTGCAGCACAATTACAGGATCCACAGCTACTCACTTTCTTTTGACCTTCACGACTCCCGGGCTGGTGTGTTTGTGTGCGTCCTTGCGAACACAGGCACAGGTGAGAGTCTGGACAAGGATTTTCGTAGATTACCCAGAGGCGTCGTGACCGCCGCGGCACCGGCTCACGCTAGGTCGACTCAGAATAACCTGGAAAAAAAAATGGCTGACCGGCCCCCGGAGTCATTAATCACTCACACGTTGGACTCGCTCGCACATTATAATTGTTCGACCCAAACGCTACCTGACAGCATCACTCGTCCTGAAGGTACAGGAAAAAAAAACAACAACATGAGACATCGCCGAGTATTACGACACTTCCAAACACGTTAAGAGCTGATAAAATGCAACGAACGCCGACGTATCTCGGCCTCACGCCACAATCAGACCCACGTTATCGCGACCATATCTCTCTCGCGCCCGTTATCTGGGAGATAACGTTCCTATTTACCGGCTCTGGGATCCTTCAAAGGAGGGAGAGTTGCCGTCTTCCGTGAGTTCTTAAGGGTGTTACTGGTGACAGTTGCTGAGAGGAGATCTCTGGACACTACTGTCAATCATGGATGATGACATCATCCTCTGAACACTGTCATTAGTGAACAGAGAAGCACATGGAGTATGAATGCTCCTCCCATGATTCAACACTAATAGACTCAGGGACTCATTCATTCCTTGTTCTATTAGACTTTATAATACTTAATTTGGAGGCAGGAAAGTGAAAGTATTATGAATTATTTTTTATGTTAATGTTTGTATCCTTTTGGTCCTTGTCCTTTATACTTGCACTTTGTCATCCCTTGTTCTTTGTTCTTTTGTTTGCAGTTTGTTCTTGTTTTTATAAAACGTGCTAGAAACCCAATTTCCCGAAAAAGATCTCCAGAGGGACTAATATAGCCATCCATCCATCCATCCATCCATCCATCCATCCATCTATCCATCCATCCATCCAGCTTCTCTTGAGTAGCTTCTACAAAAGTAGGTCAGTCGGATAGAGGGTCTGATGTTAGTGGAGGATCAAAATGGCGACCTATCTAATGTTGAAGTATGAAAAACAGAAATGATTGATCAACACGTCGCAACTATTTACCCGATTTTCTCAATTGATTCTTAGATTCCAGACATGAAATATGTCCCAGTTAAAGAGAAAAACACTGGGACCCTGAAAACCCTCAGTTTGCCTGTGTGTGTTATTGGATTCTGGGAGGAAATTGGAGTTCTTACAGGAAACCCATTCAAGCTCAGGAAGAACATAAAAATAATTTGAAACGTTTTTGATGAGATTAATAACAATAAATTAAACAACTTAAATTAAAATAAATTATACTTTTTCTTTTGAAAAAATTGTATACATTGTTTTTTTTTTAAAATATTTTAGTTAATTTACTACAATTTAAATGTCATGTTACAAAATCCTTTTTGATTGAAACTGTATTATATATATATATAGTATATATAGTATATATATAAACATGAAAAGTGAAGAATATTAACGGCCCCTACATTGATCATCTTACATGTTCTTCTTAGTTAAAGATCTTCTTAAGCGAAGACAGACTTTGGGAAACACATTGTTCTTTCACATCGTTCTTAAGATTGCTCCGAAGAATATCGTAGCACTTAAGAGCTACTTAACTAATCTGGGAAAACCTTGCAAAGGCGTGTTCATTGTAACTACAGTTCATAAAACAGTTATAATTGCAAGTCTTCAGAAACCTATTTAAATATTTGTATATATATATATATATATATATACAAATATTTATTTAAAAATAACATATTTGGGATGTGTCTTTTGTTCTTTTTATATGGGAGGGAGAACAGAAGAGAAAAAATCATGAATAAAGCTGGTAACGATGACTACAAGTCGTATCTAAGGGCAACTTGAAAAGCACCAAAACCTTCTAACCCAGGAGTAACGTTGTTGTTTTCTGTGTCAAACTTCTCATCGGAGAGTCAAAGGAACTGAAGGAGAGTGCTGCATGAGTCAGCTTCCTCGCTTAAGGCCGTTCAACATTCTGAAGAATAAAAAAAAAAACCATCAGACGCGAGTGACTTTCGCTTAATTCTCGGAGAAATGAATGATGGAGACGTTTTTTTCATCGGCCGGAACACAATGAAAGGTTTTCGCATCGAGAAGGTTCATGTGAAGAAATAGACGTTACAGACGATACCGAGTGATACATGATCATAATATGACGGTTAAATGTATAGATCAGTGGAATACATGAGAGAACCTGTGAATTCAAAAGATACTTTAAAAAAATAAATGAATGCCAAGGTTCATAAAATGAATAAAAGACATTCCAGGTGTTTCTCTGTCCAGACAAGTCCATTGTTAGGAATAAGTAAAAGAAATCTGGCTCAAGGTTTGATATTTTAGTGACGTCGCAACATCCTGCACACGTCAGGGTTTTTGGCATTTAAAACAAATAATAAAATAAGGGATGGAATTAGAAGTAGATGAATAACAAGTAGAAAAACAAGAAGTAGAGGAAGGAGAACAAGAGGGAGAACAAGAACACAATAAAGAAAAAGAACAGAAGGATAACAAGAAGAACGAGAAGAAGAACAACAAAAGGAATAACAAGAAGGAAAACAGGAAGGAGAATAAGAACAAGGAGAAAATGAAAGAGAACAAGACGAACCATATGGAGAAAAAAAACAGAATGACGAACAGGAACAAGAAGGAGAAAAAGAAAGATAATAGGAAGGAGAACAAGAAGAACCATAGGGAGAACAAGAACAGAAGGAAGAACAAGAAGGAGAACAAGAAGAACCATAGGGAGAACAAGAACAGAAGGAAGAACAAGAACAGAAGGAAGAACAAGAAGGAGAACAAGAAGAACCATAGGGAGAACAAGAACAGAAGGAAGAACAAGAACAGAAGGAAGAACAAGAAGAACAAGAAGGAGATCACGGAGGAGAACAAGAAGAACCATAAGGAGAACCAGAACAGAAGAACAAAAAGAACAAGGAGAACAAGAACAGAAAGGAGAACAAGAAGGAGAAAAAGAAGAACAAAAACAGAAGGAAGAACAAGAAGGACAACAAGGACAACAAGGAGAACAGAAGGAAGAACAAGGACAGAAGGAAGAACAGGAAGAATACATGAAGGAGAACAAGAAGATGAAGAAAAAAAGGAAGAACAAGGAGAACAACAAGAAAAATAAAAAGAAGTAGAAGTTTTTCTTGTAGAATTAATTCCTGACAACCCCTGCTTTGTTGTGATTGGTCCACTTGCAAACACATGCTCAGCTATTTGTTTTCAATTTCTTTTAATCTACTTTTTTAACTTTTCAACAAGTCAGTCACTTAAAGGACAATTAGCTTTAACCCAGACGTAGTAAATGTGCGTGCAGTGAACTCCAGGACCGAGAAAGCGAGGGCGGAGCTATGACATCATCAGTTGGTGACGACGCCATCGACGTCAAGAAAATGCTTCGTTATTTCAGTATCTATTGAGTTTTCAATTAATTAAATATAAATGATAAAGTAACTGTAGATAAAACATGTAAATATGATATTTATAAACTTGTTTTCATCATTTTGATGCATGTTTATAAGAAAAACTAACACAAAAAGATTAAAAACAAGTCACATTTAGAATCTATATTCATTGAAAAGTAGATACAATGATAATATTTGAGTTTAAAATATTGTTTTTCATATTCACTTTAAACTTTTTTTATGCTAAATATATTCTTATAAAAATGAAAGAAATGCCCTAAAAAAGAAGCCCTTTAGTCATATGTAGAGATGAACCAACAATGAACAATACAAATAAATACACAATAAAATTGTTAGTTTCAACATGAGTTTTTCTTTGAACCAATCTAAATAATAATTTCCCCAAAAATGTTACAAAAAATCGTGCGTACGATTACTGAAAGTATAACAAAAACTTCAATTCAATTTTTTGTTGAAAAATACTTTGTGATATTGTCTGTTTTTAAATGTTTAACTAATTTCAGGAGACAATTTATTTATGATATACAACCTTCAGACATAAAATAAATGCTTTGTCGGTTTTTTTGAGGGTTTATTTGGATTTTGAAGACATTAAAAGTATTTTTTTTTACATACAAACGATCAGTTTATGATCAATTTAGAATCTATAATCATTAAAAAGTAGATAAAGTGATCATTTTAGAGTTAAACTCTAACCCGGCGAAGGGAGTTTTTTCCCAAAAATGGATACAGAGACAGCAAACCGTTGCTAGGAAAAAAAAAAACGACATTTAATGTTCCATGGCTGCGTCGTCGTCGTCGTCATCGTCGCTGGTCGGCTCGAAGTGCTCGTCCACGTCGGGATCGTCCTCGTCTCCGTCCATGTCTCCGCCCAGCTCCGCCAGCAGCTGCTCGGTGTGGACCAGCACCGGCTCGTCGTCGCAGCGCAGCTTCCAGTAGAGCTGCAGCACAGAAGGAAGAAGGAATCGCGTAAACACTAATGGAAGAAGCCCGACTAACGAGATGGAAGGAAGTTTTGACAGCAGACGCCAGCAGAGTTAACGGTGCAGCACTACAGCATCAGTAAGTGGCGGCTCAGAGGAACTCCGAGTGCTTTCCAGTCCATAACAGCCGCTTCCTCTCCGGCCTCGTTTTTTCTCTCGGCGATCACAGCACATTTTTTGTGGGGGGGGGTCGGATTGTTTGGTCAAAAAATCTGTGTCAAAACCTCACAATATTGTGTTAAAATGAAACAAACGAAAAAAAAAGCATCAGGTTTTATCTCTTAAACGCGTCATTACCGAAGTCAAAGCGATAACAACACCGGCAGCTCGGCATTCTGGGTATTCAAAGAGTAGATTTCGAGCGAAGAAAGGGATTAAAACAGGAGGACGACCACGGGAGCCGACGCGAGTGGCGACCATCATTCTCACTTTAAGTGTAACAAGGTCAAGAGAGTGATGAGGAGCCGGTGACATGCTTGTCCCCGGGACCGGGGCCCCGGGAGCAGCAGCGGGTCCTGACAGGAGACGGAGCGTCTCGTGGGAACTCATTTGGAAGCGCAAGAATGTGCAATTTGAGTGTCTTGAGTGTGTGTGAGTGTCGGTCTCGGGCTTCTGTGCATGAGAGTCGCTGATTTCCATGGAGTTGTGCGAGCGAAGCCGAGTCCACATATAGAAGTATTGACCCAGTCTGAGCAGACGCACAACGCCGGTTCCCCCGGAGACGATAAGGAGAGATGAAGACTTTTTTTTTTTTAATGGCCAGTGACGAAATGTTGCTCCTAAATTAGCTCATTATTTGAAACCCCTGACACAAAATTATTTACCTCTTTTGTCCTTTATTTGATAGAAACACAAGGCACGGGGGCCACATCTGGACCCCCACATCAACTGTGCGGTCCATAATATTATTGCTGATGAGGCTTCATGAAACAGTGTTGTGTTGTTCAGAGGTCAGTAGGTGGCGCCATCAGTTTTAAAATGACAAAACAAATGTCAAAACAAATGAAAATAGTGCAGAGACCGCCATCTAGTGGACTTTGAACATAATGACACTGCTTCACGAAGCTTCGTCAAACCATCACTAGTGGCCCAGTGGCAATGCTAATTGCTCAATTTTTCTGCTAACAACCCGAAAACATGCTAGTTAAGGCAACTACATTTCCTCAGGGGCCACATTTTTTATACAGTGACTGTTGGAGCCACTAGCAAAAATCAAGACCAAAAACTTTAATATAATTAGAGTTACAAAAATAAACTAAATAGGCTACAGTTATTATTTTATAGTTTAACTTTAAATTATTTCGAATCGAAAATATCGTTTTCAATATTCACCATTTTTTGAATATATTCTTATAAAAATGAATAAAATGCCCTAAAAAAGAAACCCTGTCGTCATATGTAGAGTTGAACCAACATAGAATAATAAGAATAAATACACAATAAAAAATGTCTTTGAACCAATGAGGGCCACATAGATAAAGTTAAAGGGCCGCATGTGGCCCCCGGGCTGCACTTTTACCATGCCTGTAATGGTTGCTAATAAGATGTTCAATTGTGTTTAACTTTATTTACAGTATATATATTTAAATCTGAACAAAAATGTTACAAAAGGGATACTTCTTTAATGAAAATAATGACGCTTAGACATGTACATACGAATACTTTCCCCCAATTATTTCAGCAACTGAGAGTAGAAGAAAATATTCAATTTTGTGTTGAAAACTACTTTGGGAAATTGTCCGTTTTTAAATGTTAAACTCATTTTACGAGACAATTTCCTTCTGATATACAACCTTCAGACATAAAATAAAGGCTTTGTTGGGTTTTTTGACGGTTTATTTGGATCGTTGTTACATTTGAAGACATTTAAAGTATTTTTTTTGTCATAGAAAAGACGAGTTGTATATAATTCATATGGTTTAAAGAAGGAGCAATTCTCACCTTTTTTTTGTAAAAAGAAAAAGAAAAGCATAGTCATTTATTGCTAACCACAGGGAACACACTTGAGAGCGAGAAATCCCGCCTGGATTGTTGAATATAAACCACTTGAACCTCTAAAGAGATGCTGTGCGGCGAGATATGAGGCTCAGTTGCGGCGCTTTGTTGAGAAAATAAGGGTCCAAGAGAGCTCGGGTTGAGACAATTGCATTGTCCCCCATTCTTTGTGGACTCATTTCCAGCACAAATAATTTCGTTTAAAAAGGTTCAAATAGGTTTTAATTAGTATCATGTTTCCCCTCAAATGTAATGTAAAGAATAGCCTTGGTTGACTCATAAATCTCCCCCTAACAATGGCGGGATGAACTGCAGACTGCCTTTAAAAAAAAAAAGTAGCTTTTCTTAACAGATTCTTAACTGTGCTGAGATCAGCAGCTTTCTTTTCCGTTGCCGAAAACACTCCTCATTTACAACAGCCGGTGTTTGCTTATCTCGCTTTCACGGGCCAGAGAGCAGAAGCCGGTGGAGGCGGGTGACGGCGCGAGTCTGGTCGTATAACTTTTTCATGCTCCACTTTGCTCCACTTTTTAAGACCCCGGTTATGGCCCCCCGAGCTCACATGGCCGCCCTCATCACACTCAAAGGTAGCTCGGGTCGCTCCAGGTAATCCCGCTGACATTTCGCGCTCGTAAATTGGGAGCCCGGATCGCGGAGCTGATAAATATTCCGGAGTCCTTCCACAAGTGGCCGAGCGATTAAAAGCAAACAGGATGTTGGTACACATCTAACGCGACGTGCGATTAGTCGACCGGCGCCGAATACACCGGAGATAACAGCGAGCGCCGCGTCCTTTCTCAACCATGAACACGTCTTTATTGTGCTGTGTTTTAAAGGCTTCACTAACATCTTCATTGGATTTAACTGTTGAGATGAAGACATGCGGGTATAGAAGACATCAGGAGATCAAGTGTTCACAACCGGGGCGGATATTTGTGTAGTATTGTCGAGTACTTGACTCTGGTGTTGTAGAATTCACAGACCACATGACTCTTGACGAAGTCGTAACTGATTTCATTTGTTTTCAAACCAAAATATGTCCAAAATATCAGCTTTAAAAGCAGCTGGAGTCGACTGTATCCTCTCGTCCTCAGTCATCGCCGAGATTGAACCGTTCCTTTCGCTAAGGAGGTCGTTATGAACGCTGCCATCTAGTGGCCGGAGAATTAGTTGCAACAAAAAAAATGATCAAACCCTGTGAATATTTGCACGTAAATATATTATTTTGAAAATACTATATTAAATTATAAACCATAAAATTACTATGATGATAATACAAATTTAGAGAAATTTAAATTTTTCAAATTAGAAGAGAAAAATTCATAAGAGACTTGATTACAAATGGTTAAAAAAAAAAACAGAATTAGCCAAAAGGCTAGTTTTCACCTGTAGTCCCCTGGCCTTGATGTAAAAAGGAGTACAATTATTCTGTGTTATCTTGACTTTTTACGTATATATTTTATTGAGTATTGTTTTGATTGTTTAAGCGCATTGTGACCCTGGTCTGGAAAAGCGCTCCATAAAAATAAATTACTTACTTAATTACTCACTTACAATATAATACAAAATCCATCAAAACACTTACTATACAATTAAGAAGGAAAATAAAATTTTTAATCACAATATTACAATAAGCTTATCTCTAAGTGTCGGCAGCTGTAGGTGTTGATAAGCTACGTTTTCAATTATTTCTTATAATTAAATTAATCCGAGTTGCATAAGACGTTGAATAGTTTGTAAACTTGTGTTAAGATATGTTAATAATTAAAAAGAAAGAGCTTCAATTCAAGAAACTTGAAGAAATGTGTTTCGACTGTTAAAAGTAGAACTCATAAACAAGCCAACACTTGAAAGTACAAATACTTTGCTACTTGTGTTTTCAGCAGCTGAACAGACCCGAAGACTCAGTAGGAAAGTTATACTTTTGAAGGTCTTAACGTTCTCATTAACGTTCTCCCTCAAAGTGTCACTTCCTGATCAACCTTCAAAGACATTTTCTGCAGTAAGTCCCTTTCCAAGTAATGGAAAGCTGGCCGACTGACCAGCATCCAAAGCAAAAACAACACATTCAATTTAATGTATTTAACGCTTGCTAACCACATGAACTGAGATGGACTTTTCTTAACAATCCCTTAAACGTTTGACTGACGACTTTCAACATAAATTAGGATTAAGAAAAGAACGTCGAGTCCCAGCCACGAGGAACAGGACGCACTTGACTTTAGAACGAAAAGTCATAGACCCGGAAGACAAAGACTTTACGGATCGTCCCGGCTGACAGTCCCTGTTCATGAGATCCCTTTTCAGTCGTGCTTTTGACCTCCAGTTGCCCGTGACGCTCCACCTGACTGCACACACACACACACACACCTACACACACACTTACACACACACTTTGTGCTCCGTGCATATGCGGCAGAAACTCCCTCAATTGCACCCTATCTGGCCGAAGCTCAAATTCCATTTCACGTCCGGTTTACTATTGATTTTACCCTCGCCACTATTCACCAGTGACTGACACCCTCGCACAACCAGCGCACGCACACACACACACACACACACACAGAAACCGCATTTAATCTGGTCCTTCTCTCGCCTCCCTTTTCATTTTTCCTCCCGCTCCACGCCTTCTTCCATCCCTCCACAACCATTTATTTTTGTCTTATCACTGCATTTCAGCAGCAGAGAAGTGCGTCTGTGTCTTTGTATTGATCCAGTGATCGATGCTGAAGCCATTTATTGAATATTCAGATATGGAATTTTGGCAAACTCAGGGTAGGACGGCGGAGAAGTGAAGAATACCGAAAACACACCGGAGAGCGCTTCCGAGACCTCGTTTATACGTCGGGGGAACATTTTGGGAAACACTGAAACTCGCTGAATAATTAATTGGCGTTTGTAAACGAAGAGCTGATCCGAGGAATAAAACCTTCAGAGACACGAGTACTCAATGAAAAGTGAGTCACGAGAGGGTTCTATACATTTCTCCTCTTCGTTCCGCGGACATGGAGGCCAACACTTCCGCAACAATCTCGTCCCAGAAACTTTATTTATCCCTTTTTTTTTTTCCCCTGACAACTCTCCCAAATCTGTGCCCACTGACATTTTTATCCTCCCCGGTTTTTTCTTCTCTGTTCTGCATTTTGGCAGCTCCATCGCCACCCTGCTCCTATCTCTGTCGCCGCCGTCCCCTGTGGAAGCCGCTTAGACAGCTCTGTCACTACTCTGCCGGCCTGAGAGGCAGACATCAATATACTGCCACTCGCCTGCCCTCACTCATCTGTAATGGAGAACGATGTGGCTGACGGGAAGGGGGGGGGGGAAGAGATGGGATGGAGAGGTGGAAAGATAGGTGGAGGAGAGGACAGATTCCGGATGAGGGGTTTCACTCGTGGAGGTATGACAGGGGAAGCTACAACTTGTGAAAAAAAGTTTATCGCGGAGAAAACAAGGCAGTATTTGGTAAACGGTTAACTTACACTAGCTAAGAAAATATCAATGCACTTACATATTGTTTTTTTTCTTTATGATACTGTATATAATATTCAACAATGAAAATATACACGTATACCTTTGCGCATTCATTACGTCCTCCTCAGCTAAAGGAACGATGAAATCCTGCGAGATCCCGCTAATGACTGAGGACGAGAGGATACAGTCGACTCAAGCAGCTTTTAAGGCTGATGTTTGGACATAGTTTGGTTTCAAAACAAATGAAAGCAGTTACGACTTCAGTCAAGAGTCATGTGGTCTGTAAATTCTGCAACACCAGAGTCAAGTACTCGACAATACTACAAAGATCCCCAAGATGACTGAGGACGAGAGGATACAGTCCAGCAGCGTTTAAAGTTGATGTCTGGACATATTTTGGTTTGAAAACAAATGAAAGCAGTTACGACTTCATCAAGAGTAAAATCTGCAACACCAGAGTCAAGTACTCGACAATACTACAAAGATCCCCAAGATGACTGAGGACGAGAGGATACAGTCCAGCAGCGTTTAAAGTTGATGTTTGGTCATATTTTGGTTTGAAAAAACAAACAAAAGCAGTTACGACTTTGTCAAGAGTCATGTGGTCTGTAAATTCTGCAACACCAGAGTCAAGTTCTTGGTCAATACTACCAATATATACTTGTTTCCACAGTATCCCAAAACATCACATGGTGGCCACTGTATCATGCTACGTACCCCATCATCAGATTCTTGCCAATACACACGCCTGGTTCAAACGAAACTTGGCGATACATTTAAAAAATGCGTTATATTCGTGGGGGTAAGGGTCTAGAGTTAGTGGAAAGTCAAAATGGAAAATTGGTGAGGCAGACCCGATTTGATTTTTGGGAAAAAGCTAAAAAAAAAAAAAGAAAAAAAAACTTTGCGTCCACAAGATCCTGTAAAGGTACCTTTGGTTTTCCATGTTTCACTTCTTCTTGTTGACGAATCAACCCTCTCTACATATAGCCGTGTACCATCTGGGCTCTGATTTGCCAATGTAACCAACTTTAATTTGAGTGTGTGTTACTAAAGATGTAGCCTGAAATGTGCCAGCCAACTCAAAGGTTTGAATCACATGAAGAAATCTGTAAATCGACTTTAATTTAAACCACTTTCAAGTAAGTGAAGGTTTCGCACACAGAATGCCGAATCCTCTTCTAGGCACATGGCTCTAGGTTTTGGAGTGTTATCGTATAGAATTGGTTGTTTGATCCTTAAACATCAAATTAAATACAACCGACAGCTAGCAGTTAGCGTTACACCAAAGCTAGACACCATGTAGAAGACTAGCAACTGTATTTACCCTACTTACTTTGAGACTTGGAGTTTACAAGGAAGTAAGAAAGTAATACAAACTAAGAATATATCTGGACAGTAATGTACAGTATGGCTGATGGACTTTTAACAAGCTGTACAATAGACATTGCAGTTGGATTGATCTCGATTTAAATCATGGTACTTTTACAATAAGCAACATGTACAAGCCTTTGCCAACTTTTGGGTCTTAATTTAAGTCTCTAGACAACTGAGCTTCTCATCCTATCTCCAGATAGACATCTTATAGAGGAACCTAAATCTAACTAAAGCTTATCGTGAAAACCTTTCAACAACTGTTCATCATGAATCCAAACACTACAAAAACAAGCAAAAGGAGTTTCAACAGTCATCGTTTCGATCATTTGTTTACAAGTCTATTGGTGGGGCTGAGATTTGTATTTGTATTCACAACCTCTTCTGAGCGCTACTCAATACTAAGCTAGCTCAAACTTCTTAAATTTTGTGGACTAAGAAAAAAACTGAAATGGTTAAGGAGGTCAAACATCAGTGTTTTATGGTATGAGAGTCTAATGAGAATCTTTTTCTACGAGTTAAGTTCTACTAGTTAAATAAGTACCTTGTACTGTTGAAATCTTCATAGAGTTATCTTGGATTTGCTGTACTTTCTCCAAGTTGAAATCTCCCCTGTTACTATTTCAACTTTTATGTTCACCGATCGCGAGTATGTGGCTGATAAAATCAAACACAAGTGGAGAGAAGCTGCTGTCAGACTGCGTCTTCTTACATATAAAACGTTCAGACACTTACCGAGCATTAACTCCTTCTTCTCATCAGTCATCATCTCTGACCCAGATCCATAATGAAATGCAATTCAACAATTTCCCAGCATCCTTCATTTGCAACAGTCAATACCAAGCAATTTATCTGACGAATGTCGACGTACATTATCTGAAGCATCCACTCCCGAGAGTTATATTCCTATTAATGCTTCTGTTAATAGATTCTGGACTTGGACAAGGATCAAGACTTTTGTTTACCGTCTTGATGATTTATGCTCTACCCTTAGTTTTACAAACTATCCTTCATCAAAACCTTGCTAGCCAAGGTCCAGGAGAAGGTGTCGACCCAAACAAGTACTGTACATATGAATGATGTGCTTCTTTAATAAGCTCTACTTCACTACTCTTTAACGCAGAATAGAAAAAAAAGTTTTCTGAATTTAATTTGTTTTGTCACTGTTATGTAGGTGGAGGTAATTTTTTATTACCATAATTTTCAGACTATAAAGGGCACAGGATTATAAGGCGTAATATCAATAAACTGGTCTAATTTCATATATATGACTACATAGTAGAGTGTATAGTGTTACTAAGAATCCTTGTTGCGCAATACTACTGTGCTTTATAGAGCAATACTTCACAGCCTAGCGGAGTAATACTTTGGAACATTGCGGAGCAATACTACACAGCCTAGTGGAGTAATACTATGGAGCCTTGGGGAGCATAATACAGAGACTTGTGGAACAATACTATGGAGCCTTCCAAAGCAATACTACGCAGCCTAGCGGTGTAATACTATGAAGCACTGCGGAGCAATACAACTCAGCCTACTGGAGTAATACTATGGAGCTTTGTAGAGCAATACTACGCAGCCTACTGGAGTAATACTATGGAGCTTTGTAGAGCAATACTACGCAGCCTAGCGGAGTAATAATATGCAGCATTGTGGAGCAATACTACTTAGTGTGGTGGCGTAAAGGGTTATTGGTCCAGGATCACTGACACCCTAGATTCTGGTCCAGCTGGAGATTCGGGACCAACTGGAGAAGATACATACACACACACACTGAGAGATTAGGAAAACATAGTATGCGTAGTATTGCTCCCCAAGACTCCATAGTATTACTCCACTAGGCTGTGTAGTATTGCTCAGCAATGTTCCATAGTAGCAACATTTTGACTGATTTTTGAAAGCCCTGAACGACAAAAAATGGGTACAAGTAAAAAAATTACTTAATAAATAACACGAAAGAAAGGGTACATTTCTAGCAGAGGTAACTGTGAAATAAGATAAGGATTTTACTTCGGTCCCACGAGATGAAATTACAGCAGCAAAACCAGAAACATAATCAGAAAAGCAATAAGAATAAAATAGAAGAATTGTAAGCACTACACAAATATAATAGTTATGAAAACATATACTTGATTATAAATGGTATGTTTTAATCACTGGAGAAATATATATACCACGCCATCATATTTTGCATCTTGTTTATGTAATCTATTTTTAAATCTAGTAACAAATAAAATGTCTATCAGCAAATTGAGGATTGTTTTAGTGAGAGAATGAAACAAATGTTTAGAAATAACTGTATTTTCTTATATATTGAATCGAGTGCAGATACTGTGTGGTGAAGATGAATTCATCTGCTCCATGTGGGTTTGAACCCATGTGATCCTTTAATGCACTTGTGAGTCTGTGTGTAGGATAGAAGTGTCTTCAATCAAAAAATATAAGGAAATGTAACGTGATGCAACATGATGTAAGTGAAAATGCTAATCTGCCGGATCCCTTCCCACAAAGCTCTCTAACTCCCCTCTGCTGCCTGGATAGTGACAGACAGTCAAAATCAGAAAGAGGTGAGACAAAAAATATATACATTTTTGTCATCAGTATAAGGTAAGGTAAGGTAAAACTTTATTGATCCCTCAGGAGGTCTCCTTCGGGAAATTGTTTTTTTCCAATAGCCAGCAATTTTTCATAAACAATAAAAAATAATAAATAAAAATAAAATAAGAAGAAGAACATAAAGAGAAAAAGAATAAGATGACACAATCTAAGTCTAAAGATAAAGACAAAGAACATAGATCAAAGAAAAAAACAAAACAACAAAGACAAAGGATACAAAGACTAACATAGAACAGAACATCATGATACTCTCAGTACTCTCCCGAACTCAGAATTGTACAATTTAATAGCCCGAGGAATAATAATAATAATAATAATAATAATAATCTCTATTTATATAGCCCCTGAGTCTATTTGTTTTGCACCTGGGTAGGAGCATTCGTGCACTCATTCTGCTTCTCTGCTCACTGATGACAGTGTTCAGAGGATGACTGTCATCATCCATGATGGACAGTAGTTTGTTCAATGATCTCCTCTCAGCAACTGTCACCAGTGAGTCCAGCTTCATTCCAACCACAGAGCCAGCCCTCCTGATCAACCTGTCCAACCTGTTGACACTCCTCTTGGACACAAGATACGTTTAAATATCGACAAATATATGTCGCTGGAACCAGTTACCTTCTTGGCTTTCGTCAGGTGAACCCTGGCCGCCTCGTTCAACTCCTTCCTCTCCTCCTCCTCCTCTTCTGTCGCTCCCCTGCCTTCCTTCTCCTGCTGCTCCTTCGCTCGCTCCAGCTGGAGGTAACACACCCAGCCTGAGAGATACCACACCTGTGGACGGAGACAAACGGTCGCAGGTAAGAAAACAAACGGCGGCCTTCTTTGTGTCAGCCGTGACAGACGTTTGTAAACCTCGCGCGGAATATATCTGCCAGAATTTTTTCTCGTTGTTCTCACAGGTTTCACACGTGTAGTCGAGACACAGACGACACAATAATTGCTGCCAAGATAGGGAAAAAAAATGGATGCTCGCAATATTTGTTTATAAATGCAAATGCGGGCGAGCAAATAAACACCGCACGTCCATCAACCTTGAAGAATAATGTGTTCCAAACTGTTTTACTTCCCAGAAAAACGACACCAGACGCAATTACTTTCATAAAAAAAAGGAAAAACAATAATATTCCCCTACAGGGTTTATTACTGGCAGTTTATTGAATTAAAGGAAGATTGTTTTTGGATTTCCATGTTTTCTTCTTTCCAACTCCGTGGTGAATCAAAAAAAAAAGAAAGTACATTTTAAAACTGGCAGTATAATGCTAATGAATCAGAGTCTCTTTACTATGTTTCTTTATCCATCGCAAGTGTTATTATCACAGTAGCCTGGCATGAAACGTCAATAATAAGAGGTGATTTAAGAGACTATTATAGTCAAATAGTAAAGCAAAGTAGCAAGGAACTAAGAGGTTAAATGCCATTATACTATTAATGCAAGGACATGTATAACAAGATACTTTGTTTTGCGTTATTTGTAGGCAATTACCTTTAAACAGCACAAAAGAGTTGTTACATTGATGCCTTTTAATCTTAAATTAATGTAAAAACTGAAAGAACATTCTTATTCTTTGACAGATTTTATTCACTCATTGTTGAGTCGCTGGGATTTTTATCTTCTCTCCAATATAGTCTCACTTAAACTGTAAAGAACTGAATCATAGTGTGAATTATGCACAAATAAAAACATGAAATAAAGTTAAAAAATTAACTTTGTATGTTTAGAAGAAGGGGGTAGAGATTCTGTCAGGTCTTGTCACAATGTGTCCCCCAAATTCTTATTTATCCCCAAATTAAAACATCACTATCATGTACGTTACTCTACCGACACATGATATTGAGTTTTAAAAAACTCTGAATATGAGGTAGTAGAGGTAAGTAAAGATTCTGCCGAGCACATTTATAGATTTCTAGTGACCATCAGGGGGCCACTCTAGCAGTAAATGCATAAGAGTGAGAGCCGTGTGGATCCTAGCGGGGGTCCAAACATCACAAATTCATAAAGTAAACGCATTTAATAACAGTCCTTTGATAAGAGATTGAATCCTGACATCCGACAGTTTCATTGTTACAAATAACCATTATGCATTTTTACACATACGTGATTTAAAATATACTTCAAATATGAGGAGGTTAACTTTCTGTTTATTCAAAAGATAAGGTGGCGGTTGGGGGGGTGGGGTTGTGTTCCCCCTGAATTATGACCAAATAAAAACATCACTATCATGCGTTTTATTCATGATATTAAGTTTATAATCTCTGAATATTAGGTGGTTCACTTCCATTTTTGAAGTTAAGGAGGATACAGATACTTAAACGTCAACAACCCTCATGTGTATCCCACATGTTAAGCCCAAATAAAAACATAAATACAAAACTAAAATTGAAAAAGCACTTTAAATATGAGGAAGTTTACTTTTTGTAAAGGCGGAGTAAGAGTTCAGAGTCCGACATGTTCAACCTGAATGATGCCCAGATCAAAACCTCACTAGATATTAAGTCAAGGGTCACAGAATGTACACATACACTAACATAAATGAGTTGATCAATCGTCGCTTTTTTTTTTTTCTCAAAATAGAAAAAGATGTCATATAAAGTGCTCCACATTGGTAATTGGACACTTAACCTGCTGCGTGGCACCGAACACAATGGGTCAGATTGCTAAGCAACACATTTGCAGCCTCCATTATCACTAGATTGTCGATCACTTAGGTAACCAGCGATGGACCAAACACTCTCCTCATTATAAAGGACTGTCTCCGTGGTTCAACCCAGCAGGAAGAACAATAAAGTTCTTTTGTTGTTTTTGTCTTGGAAACTTTTGGTGGTCGACTCGATCTTTAGCCTTCATCACAGTGTATTGACTACAAATCTATTGAAAAAATAGTCAATTTCAATCAATCACAGACGGGAAAAAGCCTGTGTCAAGAGTGCACGACGTCCTTGCAAACATTGTTGAACCGAAATAGAAAAACTATTCCCCAAACCAAAGTCACGGTTAATTTGTTTTTACGACGTTTCATTATCAGAGCCTTCAATGCGTTTCTTGCATAATTAAGATTTCACTCAAATTTAATGTTCAGTTGCGCTGAAGAAAAAACAAGAAACTTGAAGGTGTGTGTGTTGTTCTCATCAGAGTTCATCCACCCACTGCTGGATCAGCACTAACGGCAAATATTAGCTTTATTCATTATTCATTAAGGGCACAGGCGGTAGGACCCTGCGCCCCGGATACTCGGGCGCTTGGCTAACAAACGCACTGAGGGATGCCACGGTGAATTCAGAATTGCCGCTCAGCATGCCATGTGGGAGGCTACACCCTGCGGCCATACTTATCAGAAGAACAACAGCTGCGGCGGATGAATGCAGCTGAAGACATCTTCATCAAGCAAACACTTTCTGCGAAGGCGAAAACTGAAGCAGAACATCTGACGTGCAAATTTTTAAAAAAGTGGGTCAGTTGAGGCAGGATTGATTTTTCATGAATAAGAAAAGTATATAATTAAATGGAAAAGTTGCTATCAACAAAAAAAAGAAGTTGCTACAATCAAAGTGTCTCTTTTAATCCAAAAAGTAGCTTCAAAGAAGAAATATCTTCAATTATCATTTTTTACTGTAATTTAATATCAATAGCAGTATTTTTTATAATTGCCGTGAAGTTATTATTATTATTTTTTATTATTATTTTCAATCAAATATGCTTTTCCATTGGTCAATGATGGGAAAGTCCTGAGCTTTTATGTTTATCAAATGTACTCAACTATATATAATATAACCATCTCACTTATTGGATGTTTTTAATCGTAAGACAATGAACGGCTTGTGAAAATGCAACAAAGATATAACAGCGAACTAACAGCTCTGTGCTTCAGAAAGAATTCCGACTGACATGTAAACTCCGTGTTGTTCTTTCTCACTTGTATACAAGTAAGATGTGCGACTTTAAACCAGATCCGATTCCTGATCTTTGTTTAAGTTAAAAGTGTTCCTAACCTGAGAGTAGGACATGTTTGAGTGACAAGGGTCTACACCAATGATGTTCGTCCAGTCATGGCCAAGCAAGCAAGGGGAAAAATGTTGGAGAGTCGTTTGTATATAACTGACGCTGCGGTGCATTCAGAAAAAAAATTAAATTAAATAATGAATACACAAATGTTCTACATATATATTGGCTTAAAGACAAAGATGATCACTTCAATTAAAGAAATGAGTTTCAAATATTTTGTGTTCAAATGCATTTTTTTGCGCTTGATGGATCTACTGACTCCTTTAAGAAACATCTTAAGACGTTTTTATTTGTTCAGGCTTTTCCTTGATTTTCTGGAACTCCTGTTGTTTTATCAGTTTTATCTTGACCTTTAAAATATATACTTTATTGAATATTGTTTTGATTGTTAAGCGCTTTGTGACCCTGGTCTGGAAAAGCACTATACAAATAAAAATTACTTACTTACTTACTATATATTGCATTCAAATACTTTTTGTAATTAAATATTTATTTGTGTTGATTTAAATGATTATTTTATTTATTTACTTGCTGATTCTTTATGGGTTTATTTGATTGAAATTACTTTTTTTTTATTGAAAAAGAAAGAAATCTTCCCTCATAGAAAAGTGTAGAAACGCTAGAACAATGACAACTGGGGAAATGAAAACGTTTGCTAATTAAGAACTTTCAAAGAATCTCGTCGAGAGCGAGTCAAGACGCATGAATGAAAAAAGCAAAAGATTTCTTCTGTCAGTCAAATCACGACAATAAATAGTCGTTTCAAAGCCAATGAACATTTTTCCTTCCCGTATGGAGTCTGCGCTGGAAGAACAAAAGCACAATGAATCGACCAAACGCCTTTGAAACAAGATTTACGAGTTGTTTGCGAGGACTCTGGAGCGCTCTACCTTTGAGATAGCGAGAAGACGGGGAGGCGAGAGCGAGCGACTCTCCAAGAGTCCAAGAGAGTTTTGTCACTCACAGAATTCTACAACTGACATCACAGACACCTTTCGGACCCGTTCGGTTCTGTTGACGCCACTGTAATTGGCTCCGGGGCGCCGACTGGATCCCGGTGTCACAGCTGTGCGTCTCCGAAGCGAGTTTAAAAGTTCAACCCCCCGATGAACGCTCTCAATCTGTCAGCTGAAGGGGTGCGAGTGGGAGGCTGAGCCGGAGGGGGGAAGAGGAGACAACGAGGCGCACCTCTGACATGAAGCAGCTCACCTTGACTTCCTTCACTGCAGGTAGAGGGGATTTTGGGGGCTCAATTGACAGCCCCAGAGTTCCTCCCGAAGTACACTCTGTCATTCTGTTACTTATCAGACACACAGTGGAAAACGTGCTAAATATGTTTAGAGCTGAAAATGAAGTGTGTGGGAAGAGAATTCGAGCTGCTTTATTTACCGATTTCACTTCACGGCTGCCGCTCTGCAGTGAATCCTCATACGAGGAGCTCAAATGTCATCCGTCGGCTGTGAACAACACCTCAAAAGATGAAGAGAAGCAGGTCTAAATGGGGTCACAGAAGATCTAAAAATGGTTGTCAGGCATGTAATTAAAAACTAAATTTGACCATCTTTCACCCTCTGTCCATAGAAAAATTACTTTCTTGGGCGAGCGAACAAAGTATTTAATTATAACAACATAAGTTCTAAGAAAGAATAAAAGTGTCATATCATTATAAAAGTATTGAAGTCTTCCTCTCCAATATGCAGTAAGTCCCTCATCATGACCATGTTTTGAACTTATTACTTTAGAAAGTTCGCCTGTAATCTGGGCGAACAAGAGGTTACGAGAGTCCATTATGTCATTATAATGGCTTCACTCTTTCTCCAGCCAGCCTGTAATCATGCCCCGCTTTGTTTATACACGGAGTCCCTCGGAGGTGGAGAGGATCTTGACGTTTAACCAATCACAGAAGATTGGGTGTGGTTATGGTAAACAAGTATTTTCAGTGGGCGGGGCTTAAGAACATATTCTAATGTAAATATTTCAATGAAAATAGAATTTTGTACAAACAGACACTGATGATACAATAGAGTCCAATCCATCTATTTAAGAATAAAATAATATTGTAACATCAAACTTTTTCCGTGAGGATAATACAAAGCGTTACTCTCAAAATGTGTAATTACACAAAACACATGTTTTATACAAATATTTATTATAATATTTCCTTCATGTAACTTTCATGGACAGAAAAGGTAAAGAAAAATAAATGCTTTTAAAAGTCCCACTCATATTTAATTAAAATAAGTATTAAATAATAATGAGCTGAAAGACACTTTTGTGTGTCATAACCCTGACAAGGGTTAATAGTTATAAAGATGTGATTCACCAGTGTCTCAACTATACGGAAGAAAAGCACCAGCTGTCGCAACCAAACTTTTAAAACCTCTGTAGGACTGCAATGCACGTGTGTGTGTGTCAGTTTGCGTGTGTGTGAGTATGGAGGTAGTTGAACCAGCTGTACATCCATTCGAGGTATCTTCCAACTACCAAACATTATAGTTATCAAGGAACATATTATGGCAGAGCTTCACATGTGACTTCACCTTTAGGGAACTTCAGACGTTTTAAAGAGTATAATTAAAGCTCCTGCTATGACACTCACAGGACCAGCAACCATTTGTTGCGTAAGAAAGAAATAAATGAAAGAATGTGGAACATTGTTACAGATTTAAAATAAATTAAAGATTTAGAGATAGTAAGATAGTCTTTGGGGAATCCAGGCGGCAGAAAAACCTTTTCAGGCTGGCTTTATTTTGGCATAAATGTCAGACTGGAGGCATTTAGCATGAGATATAATGTTTATTTAATAATTATATTGTTTTAACACAGGTCTCTGGGGTCTGGATACATTTTATTTGAAAGAAAACTGTAGAAAAGTATAAATCTGGGAGTAAGAATGTAAAACTAGAAACCACAGATCACTAAATAAAATTACATAAATATTATAAAAACTTTTAATGTTTACCATTTGATTTTAAATAGATTTTATTCAAATATAAATCACAAAAGAATAATAAGAACAGGTAAATAAGGTGGAAATTCAATTTATACTAATACTAATAACTTATACAAATAGTAAATAATGAGAAATACAAAAAAGAAAGATGAATAAAAGTATAAATATTTAAACTTTTAATCAATAGAATACAATACAGTTTTTCCTATTTTCTCATAAAGGGCCACGTGATAGTAAGTAAGTAAGTAAGTAATATTTATTTATATTGTGCTTTTCCAGACCAGGGTCACAAAGCGCTTAAACAAACAAAACAATACTCAAAAAAGTATATACTTTAAAGATCAAGATAATACTGAGAACACAACAGGAGTTCCAGAAAATCAAGGAAAAGCCTGAAGAAATAGAAACGCCTTAAGATGTTTCTTAAAGGAGTCAGTAGATCCATCAAGCGCAAAGAGAGAGAAGATCGTTCCAAAGCTTAGGAGCAAGAGCCTGAAAAGATTTCTCTGGATAAGGACCTTTTGTGGCCCATAAGCCTCACCTTGCCAAGGTCTGACACGTATGATGTCAACTAAAAAACGAAATAATAAATGTATAAAGATCCGTCACTCACCTGAACTACTTCATCATCTTCCTCCAGAAGACCCTCGATGACGTCCACCACCAACTGAAAGAGCACAAAAAACAAAAAAAACAAAGTTGAGTTCATTGATCAAAACGAACCGGCGATTCCACTTGAACAATCAAGAACATTATTGTGCGGGTCTTTGTGTGACACGCGAGATCAATCAGTTGATCCAATAAGGTCTTCCGGGCTTCCTCGTGGCTGGCAACGCATCCCCCCCCCCCATCGTGTCGATTTTAACAAGGCCACGGACACGGGAGGTCGATAGACAAACTCACCGGTGCTCATTGCGCAGTCAATAAGCACTTAAGTTGCTCGGTTCAATACCCGGCTTCATCAATGTAATGACATTTAGACTCGATTCACTTGTGATGTTTGCTACACTCCGCTATAGCCGGACTAATAAACCGACACCTCGAGCCCGGAGCGGAAAAACCTCAGTCGGTTCAAGTGTTTATCCCGACGCTGAAGAGGATTTGAGATCTTCCCGGGGCTGAATCCGACCTGACCTTTGGCATAATCCGTCGCGGCCCGGTCAATTTTGTAGACGCTACCCCGCTGCGAGTTTGTTTTAGTCGCCCTCTCTTCCTGTGTGTGTGTGTGTGTGTGTGTGTGTGTGTGTGAAGTTGTAATTGTGTGTGCGCAGGAGAAGCCTCGGGTGATGATGTATTGATTTTTGTCAGCTCCAGGTTGGAGGAGACTGTTAGCCAAAAGCCTCTTGAGAGGAGGTAGAATGGAAACCGGGCAAACACTTCCGCGAGCTTCGGAAAAAAAAAAAAGAAAAAAAGATAAAGCGACGCACAACTGAGGAAATAACAAGCTGCACTTGTAAAAAGCAGCATCAATCGCCGGAGAGCCTGACTTCAAATTTGTGTCTGGAGCTTTCTCATTAAGCCAGGGTTCCGCTGGCAGATGAGAGGTCTGCTTCCTGGAAGCGACTGGAGGAGATCAGGTTAATTGAGATTTTTCTTATTTTGCCACGAGCCTCTTAGGAGGAGCGGTGATTGATTGCTGGACCAATTACCAGCTCCGGACCTATTGGCCTGGATTAATAAAAGGACTGATTAAAGACGGGCAAACAAACGACTTAATCACCGCTGATGATAAACAGAAGCACACGTGGCCAAATTATTTACTCGCATGAATCTGTAGCTCTTGAATAGTTCAATTAGTTATCGTGACAGTGAGAAGTTATGCAACTGGAGGTCGGTAACGGCACTTGAATTTGATTGACATATCAACTGTCCAATCTTTTAAAAGGGTCACTTTAAATTGTTGGACCGTATTTTCCCTATTAAATGAGCATTTGATACGTTTTACTTTAAAAAAAATGTACATTTATTTATTAGAGAACATGTACCTGAACTTGCCAACTTTGAGGTCAAATGAGCCGTTCCTGTCATGCTTTGCCGCCCAGCCGACTAATCTTAGCTGCCGATTACTTGACATTAGAATATTGAATTAATATTTTGAGTAATAAACACTGATGGACTGGACAAATAAAGGCAATAGTTCTGGTGGCATGACTCTTACGCTGCTTGTACTAGAACTGACATTTTAAAAAACCTGAAGGTTCAAGTATTGAAATACTAGTTTGTGCATGAACACAAACACAAAGAGTTATTATGTCACATTATGAAATTAGGTTCAATTGAAAGTGCATTTTTTTAAACAACCATTGCATTTGTGATACGTAAGATAATTATTGAAAAATACTCATTTTATTATTCTATTAAATTATTTGAAGGGACAAAAAATACTCAAAAGGAAAATCTAAAAGAGAAAGAAAAAAAAGTCTGTCATTTCTAAATGACAAAAAGAGTAATATTTCGATTTTTATTGATAATTAATCACTAAATAAAATACATTTCTAAATAATCATCGTCAAAGTTTTACTCTGACCTAATGAGGGCCTCATACAGGAAGTCAATGGGCCACATACGGCCCCCGGACTGCACTCGAGGCCGTCCTAGAGGACGCTTCATGAATCATAAGACATCATGAGGGGCCCTCGAGCAATTACACATACTTGGAAAACCACCTTCAAATACCGTTAAACAAGAAAAATGAACTTTTATGAGATGAATAAATAATAATTTATTGAAATAAATAAGCTTGCGGGGGCAGATACAGTTAAATGGCCGCATGTGGCCCCTGGTTTAATAGGCAGGTTTGACATAATATCTCTGCGTTTACACACTTTAGTTTGAGAAAAACAAAACAACACCTCTGGGCAAGTGAGCACAGAAGCCAACGTCTTCAACGCTCTGGCCAACCTTCCAGCAAGTGATTAAAGATTTAGATACACTTAAGCGTCCTCATGCTCCGAACCCAAGATTCATCTTCATATAAAGCCACAGGGGGGGAGAGAGGACACGGGGACAGGAAAATAGAAAACGCGTAATAAACATCTTCATAAATAACAACAGGAAATCACAAGCATACTAATAAAAAAAAGGAACACAGCGAAGGTTGTCGTCTTCACTTTAAGAGGAAATATTGGGAGACAAACTCATTTATAATAGCTTCGTTGGGCACTTTTATGTAACGGAATCATTTTACCCCGGCACTGAGCTGAGACAGGTGAAAGACAAATGATATAACGAGCCCGACAATATGTATCTCCGACACCCAGAAGAAAAAATAAACGCCGGCGAAAGAAATCTGGGAACATCTTCGCTCTACTAAATAAATCCCTGAGACATCAGCGCTAAGTGTTCTCGCGAGCAAACACAGGGAAGCACAAGCTGCTCTCACACCCTGAACTAAAGTCTCACAACAGAGGAGTTCGGATGACGATGAAGCGAAAACACGACGACGGAGAGCGCGACTGCTCATCAGCTCCTCTGACAACGCTGACAAAACACACCTTTAATAGCTGTCGGGGGAAATTGTGTCTCTTGTCTGTTTTTCGTGGCAAGTGAATTAGGCACGATGATGGCGACGTGTCGCCCCGTGACAGTGAGGGAGCGGATCTCCGAGGGCTGATTGTCGCGTTTGTATTTTATTAAACAGAGTCCCGGGTAAGAATGGCGGAACCTCTCGTCTCTCATTGTTGGATTAAAACGGCAGTGGGCAGAATAACTTGGACTCAGCGCTTTTCCTCTCATTGCGTTGTGTTGTTTCCTTTATTCGGAGGGACAGGAAATAGAAAATGCAAACGATCGCAAAGGTATTCATTCTACGTGATTATCACGGCATTATTGCCTCAATAAGTAAAACTGCTCAGCGTGCCGTGGAGCTTCAAGCAGCTTAGCAAGAAAACTGATTTAACCGTCCTATCAGTACACGCTGTAGACGTACGGTCCGACCGCTCTGGTTCACTTACATCATCTCTCCTGGTGGACTTCATTTAGTTCACAGCAGGTGTCCGAGATGAAAAGAGACGTGTACTAGTTATGTTTGCTCTCAATATGGGTTGAATCATTAAATGATTGTGGCAATTGGAAAGTCTCTCTGCCCTTGAATCTGGTTTACAAAAGTTCCTCCATTAAAATATGGTTGAAGGTTAGATGCCCATCAACAAATAATAACCTGAAATACATATACCGTATTTTCCGCACTATTGGGCGCATAGAATAAAAGATACAGTCAAACGTTTGACTTGGGTTGCGTTATGCATCCACTAGATAAAGCTGTGCTAAAGGGAATGTCAAGAAAACAATCAGATAAAGTAAGGTAAGGTAAGGTAAAACTTTATTGATCCCTCAGGAGGTCTCCTTCGGGAAATTGTTTTTTACCAATAGCCAGCAAATTTTCATAAACAATAAAAAAGAATACATAAAAAATAAAATAAGAAGAAGAACATAAAGAGGAAGAACAAGATGACACAATCTAAGTCTAAAGATAAAGACAAAGAACATAGATCAAAGAAAAACAACAAAGACAAAGGATACAAAGACTAACATAGAACAGAACATCCAGATACTTTCACTCCACTCCTGCCCCCGAACTCAGAATTGTACAATTTAATAGCTCGAGGGATAAATGAGTCCCTGAGTCTATTTGTTTTGATCATTCGTCAAGTCAAGTCAAACCTTATTATTATTATTTAATGAATAATAAACACAGTAGAGCCATTTTAATTCACCGTTTTAACACATGTATTTATACTTCTTTATTTTATTTAAACTGTCATATATCTACGTATACATATAGGGCAATGTAAAGTCTTCCTCTCAAATATGAGTTATGACTTTATAAAGTTGAACCCAGTCTGAAATCTGGGCGAACGAGGTTACAAGAGCCATTATGAGGTAATAATGGCTTCACTACTCCAGTCAGCTGTAATCACGCCCCGCTTTGTTTATACAACAAGTCCCTTGGAGGGACTGTTGACCCACGGTGACGAACCTTGACGCTTGACCAATCACTGCAGAGTGGGTGTGGTTATGGTAAATGAGATTTCATCTCCAGTAAAACAAAGTGTTTTCAGTGGGAAGGGCTTAAGATAATTCCTAATGTAAATATCTGAATGAAAAGAGAGTTTTGTACAAACATACTGGTGACGAGTCCAACATCAATTTAAGAGACACTTAAATCAACACAATAGTTGACCTTTGAAAAGATAGAACTGTAGACGTGTTGCCCGAGCAAAGATTGGTACCTGGAACTACACTTAATGGATACAACTGTTAATTATATGATTTTCCGAGGCATTTCCGGGAAACTTCAGATTCTTAAGTGAAGCCTTAAAGTGGTTTACAAGTGCATTCACACACATTTCACTTTCGGGTAAAATTCTTAATGCGTCATTATATTAAACCTGTCATTGTTTCACGCTTGCTTTTATTATAAGTGGTCCAACAAGTATGAAGTGTCCAATGGTGTATAGTATGCTCTGAAAAGGAATATTTTGACATCATCTGAACACGCATAAACCTTTGAGCAACTTGAAACAAGGTTTCTGTTTTCTGCTCAAAGAACATTCGCTGAACGACATTTAAAATCTAGAGGTCACACCTGCACAGATTCACATTGTTAACATCAAGTGGGATAGAAACTGCTAATAATAAGCACTAAGATAGAGGTCGTGGGTTTTAAATAGTGTGTTGTAATTCCAAGGTGATACACTAATTAAAATAATTTTTCATGAAAACACTTCAGTGTGGCGACTCACGCCCTTACAAAAAGTCATAAATCAGACCATTGTTACATAAACCTACAGCCGCAATAAATCAATACTTTTGTGTTAAACAATTTCTCTGGCTCGAGGGAAAATAAAGTCTGTTTTTCTACCAAGTCTTATCTTTCACTGTCCAAGATCCTTGAAAAGTGTCATTGTGCATGTTCTTGAAAGAAAAAGTCAGTTGTACTTAAGTTCCATTCTCTGTACCTCTTGTACGGATGACTTTACAAATCAGTGAAAGGAGCACAACAACCTTGAGCGGTGATACGTTCCCAACTCTTAACCTTGAATGAAAACACTGTGGTAGGCCTGCAGTCAAGGTGCTACCAACTGTTTTCTACCCAGAACTGCATGATTCCTTCCTGCAAACTGAGACTCAGACAAGCAATGGATGAGAAGTTGTCACTCTTGCATCTCTCCAGCTAAAAATACCACAAATTAAACCGGACTACATCCAAACACTTGCAAAATAGATCATTTTAAAGAACATTTTGGGTCATTTGATCAAATTGAAGTGACAAGAATCCACATTCAGCATCAGTAAGATCAAAAAGTTGTGGCATCAGCATTTTTTTCATCCATTCGCTTCGATGGTAGGAACGCTGTTTGATTATCTTCCAAAAAGTACAAGCAAGAGATTCACATCAGGATAAGTAAACAAGATGGCATTTGATACAGGATGGATTTGACATTCTCTTTAGATGCTTATCTGGTCGTCTATTACTTATAAAAGCATATCCGACGGTGAACGATTACAAGGATGCTCTGTTCTTTTCTAAAACGCTTCATTTAGTCTTATTTTGGGGACATAAAAAGGCATTAACGCAAGTCCATATATCTCAATTACATTGCTCCCAGGCAGATGTTCTTAAGTCTCATGGCAGCATATCTTAATTCTGGAGTTTTAATCTGTTGTCTATTCGATGAACTCTCTCCATTTTCCAATCCGTAGATTCAAATCTGCAGCAGTTTTCCTCTAATGCCAAAATCCTAGACATTCCCATCATCCACCCTCTCATCTCCGCAGAAACAGAAGCATCTTTCTGTTCATTCCCTGGAATCTTCGGCTTTTGAGCTCCAACACAACACAAGCAGAGATAAAGGGGCTGTAGTGTAATGATCCGATTCATTGTTGGGGCGGACGCATCGCCAGGAAAAAGCCTGGAAGCAATTTCAGATTTGAAAGTCGTATTTGGATAAATGCACTCTAGGGTTGTCCGATATGCCATCTCTCTATCGGAGTGGCGCTATATAGCCACGAGAGAGTTCCGTCTCTATTCAAACACAACCAACCTAAACCCATTACAGCAAAGCCCTTCAAGGTGTTATCAGACAAAAACAAAAGTTATTCTTGTAGACCCACTTCAAATATGCACCAAACTATAGCAAACCTAGCAGATAACACTTCATTAACTGTATTTTTCGGAATCTTAGGGGCACCTTAAATCCTTTAGTAGTTTTAGTAGAAAAATCAAGAGTTATACCTAATGAACTCTAATCCATTTTATGTAATACAAAAAGCTCAAAAATCATGTAGAATGCAATGCAATTCTCCATAGTAACACATCTCAGAGTTATACGACAAAGCTATATTTATTATGCAATTAAGGAATATTTTATACCCTGTATAAGTAAAATAAACACTTATAGTAGAGCCCAAACATTTGGACACATCTTCTCATTCAATGTTTTTTTTTTATGATTATTTACATAATAGATTCTCACTGAATTCATCCAAACTATGACTGAACACATGTGGAATTATGTATCTAAAGGGTTAGTTGGCCCAAAATTCAAACTTCACTTAATTTCTACTCACTCTCATGTACAATTTAGGGTGGGGATTATTTTCAGAGTTCATTTTAATAAGCAACAGGCGCCCAGTGGACAAACTTCCACCAAACAGATGTTTAAAAAAACCTCCAAATGCCCTATTCTGCTCGTCTGTAACGTCATCCTGCTCCCGAAAATAAATTAAAAATTAAAGTCTATATTTTACACTCGTTTGTGGCAGACCTTGAAAGACTAAAGAAACAATAAACTGGAAGTACTCCTAAAGTACTCCGGGTAAAAAGACAGTCGACCGTATCTGCTCTGGAAGGAAAAAAGAACAGATTACTCGGAAAATAATCCCAACCAATTTTGGGTGAACTATCACTAACATTAAAAAAGAGGGTGAAATGACTTGTCTTATATTGAAGTTTCTTCAAAACTTGTTTCTCTGATGACTACTATGCAGACTTTGGGCATTCTTAAATGACCTTCGAAAAATATAGTTACCTGAAACTATGTTCTTTATACTTGCAATTTGTCATCCCTTGAAATGTGTTCTTTGTTTGGACTTTGTTCTTGTTCTTGCTTCTTTTTTTATGTCTGTTGTGAACTGGAAACTCAATTTCCCAAAGGAGCTCTCCAGAGGGATTAATAAAGTCTATCTAATCAAATCTAAATGTTTTTTACTTTACAGTTGTGTCTTTTCAGGGTAACCCTGTGGAATTCTTTGCATTATTAATAGGGTTGGGACCATTAGTTGTGTTGTGAAGAAATCCGGTTGATACTTCTCTATTGGACAGCCTTATAGTTCATTCTATGGAAAGAACCAATCAGCTGAGTAAAGAGAAATGAGTTGCCTTCATTATTTTAAGAAAATAAGATTCGTCAAACTTTGAATGAGCCCAGAAGGTGTTTCCAAACGTTTGGCCTGTACTGTGTGTATGAAAACAATTGTGATACTTTGACGTATCGTTTTAACAATCGTCCGTAAAAGCTTTGCAAGTTTTCGCTGTCTATAAAGTTATAAAACTTTTTATCAAAAGCCAATTCTACCGTCTAAATCACACACACGACTCACTTGCAGTTACTTGTTATGATTTCATATCTGTGTAGCTGTTTGTATATGTTGCAACCTTTAATGCGATTCCAACATCAAGGACGATGTGTGATAACCAGCCTGGCTTACATACAAGTAAAACAGTATCAACAGATGCTGCTTCACAAGGTTAACCTTTCAACTCAATCCCACCAGAAAACTTTCAGCGATCCGATGACTTATGCCCGGATGAAATATGCATACAGCCCACACAGCAAAAATATTGATGTTATGAAGTCATCAGAATTGCATTTCGTGTTGTAGGGATAAATGACACCAACATGAAGATGAAGACAAATGACGTGTCAGAAACCGTGGACCGAGACGATGTCATTTTCCTGATACACCTGACAGTCTGCAGCGCCGCTTCCTCCAGCCTCCCAAGTAATAACCATAAACTACTCAGCGAGAGTGACTGCAAATTAATAACCAGACCACAACAGGCCGCGGCTGAACACAAAAGGATCTCACGATTTAATGACGCTCAGAAGCAAAGAGCCTGTATAATCAGACGCTAATATTAGAAATTGATGAGCAATTTGGTGGACAGGGATGTGAAGTGGTAAATATTGAAGTGATTTATTGCGCTAGAGCGCCATCCTTCATCCCACTTCTTCAATTATTGATGCAAGAATAAAAAAAAATAACCTTACCCAGCTCCATGCAAAGTAAATAAAAATAAAAAACAAATTCACTTGAACCACAGCCCAATTAATGGTGTGTATTGGCAAGAATCCGGCGATACATACCACGATAAGCAGGTAAATGTCACGATATATTGTGATTAACAAGGATATATGTGTAGTTTTGCCGAGTACTTGACTCTGGTGTTGCAGTATTTACAGACCACATGACTCTTGACAAAGTCGTAACCACTTTCATTTGTTTTGAAACAAAATATCTCCAAATATCAGCTTTAACAGCTGCTAGAGTCGATTGTATCCTCTCGCACTCAGACATCGCCAGGATTAATTTTTTCCTTTAGCTGCAGAGGATGTCTGATGCCATCTAGCGGCCACAGGTTTAATTGCAACACAAAAATGAACAAATGCTGTGAATATCTGCTGGTTAATTGTACATTTTAAACAAACCTTATTGAAATATAAACAATAAAAGAACCATTAATTAAAATATAATTAGAAAGCAAGAGAAATTATACTTATATTATTAAGTTAAATATCGATATTTTATCATGGGGAAAAAAACAACAAATATATTTCCTGACACCCCTGGTGGACAGGGATGTGAAGTGGTAAATATTAAAGTGATTCATCACACTTGGGCGCCGTCCTTCATCCCCCTTCTTCAATTATTGATACACAAATATAAAAAAACATAACATTACCAGCCTCCACTCGCATCGAAGGCGCATAAATAAATTCACTTGACCAACGGCATGACTTCAATTTTACCTCATATTCCTCGGCCTCGATGAGCAGTTTGGCGGCGGCGATGCGAGACTCGTACGGCGGGAGCTCGGTCTGACAGGAAGGAGAGGAAAAAAAAGAACACACCACTACTTCAGCGATTGTTAGGAAAAGCATCCATAAACATAGCCCCTCCATTGTCTGATAAAAAAACATGATCCAATTTCATGCTCCCCAATGCTCTTGCGGCTATGAGGCTGTTAATCAGAGTCAAAAGTGTCAGCAGCCAGAGTTCATATCAACCTGCAGCAGAAGATAAGAGCCATAAGAAAGGTGCTTCTGGGAACGTACGCTATTAAATGTTCAAAAGATTCTATTTGAGCCAGACTGGAAAATGAAATCAGAAAACATCATATATTGACTCTTTTTCTGTGTGACTCCAAGAGGACACCCCTAAAATAGTTTGTTCATGTTGCCAAAGTTAACATGGATTTTTTGCTGCAATTCTTTGGGCGAAGGTGACTTTTACGATCCTGGAACGGTTTGTTCTTTTATTCAAAACTACTTCACATGTTTGAGGCTCCCTTATCTGAGAGAAATGACCAAAAAATATGTTTAAATGTCCATAAACGTACATGTGTCAATGTATTTTTGGATTGTAACAAAGTTCATTTTAAGTACAAGAATAAGAGAAATATAATTGTGGGAAGAAATTGTTCCCTCATATAATGAGAATAATAAATTCAGAGTTGAGTACTTGTGTGACACCTGTGAATGTATGTCGCTCTTGATTTAAACTCGAAAAAAAAAATTGATCTATTAGTCATCGTTTCCAGTGTAAATGTCCCAGCAGCCAAAAATGCTGCTCGAAAAGCTGTCGTCCACTTTTCAAAAGCTCTTTGCCAAGAAATACAAGGAAATGTTTTAATAGGATCTAACATCTCTCACATCCGTTTTTTTTTTTATCCACATATAAATTAACTTAAATTCCTACGGGATTTCTAGAGACATTATCTTCATTGGGCAACAACTTTTTTCAAATAATGCCCAGTTAGCTTTTAGATACAATGACAGCTGGTATTTAAACAGGTATATGAGCTGGGATTTAATTTTAAAAACAGATTTCTTTACTACTTTACCTTAAACTAGGCATTTTCACAACTAAGCCTTTTGTGACCCCGGTATTTACCTTATTCATGGTAATCTAAAATGGCTTTGAAACATTGGCGCAGCAAGTGGTGAAGCTAATTGTTAACTACTGAAGGGTGTCTTTAAAGATTTGTTTCATAGTCAAGTCAAAACTACCATATTTTCATACTATAAGGAGTTTTGAGCACATTTTGAGCATCCAGCTAGCGAGAATAAAAAAATATGTTTCTGTTTTAAACTCATAGGTATAACCATTTATAAAAGCCACACTACGCACGCTTGAACATTTGTTTTTGTCTCCCCCCAGTGTTAGAACTGTGTAATAGCAATGCAACTCCAACATTCCACATGTACCAAAATAATAGTTTTAGAGTTGAACACACGGATCAAGACTGTTCAAATTGAAACCATCTTCACAAATAAGCTTTAAAGCGTTACATAGTTCTTCCTTTAATTGTTGATGTATAAGATGAACAGCAACATGACCTTCAGATGTGTAACATGCTGAGGAAGTTTGTTGCATATCATGTGCTATTTGTGATAAATATTGAAAAATATTGTCATATTTAACAAAAATAAGTCCTCTCAGGTGTTGGCACCGGCTGTCTAACAGTTACTTTGAAGTCTTAAAAAGCACTTTCATACTGAGACAGAGAGACATGGATGTAAACTCCCCAAATGTGAGCGTGCCATTAAACATTCCGTGGCAACAGTAATAGTTCAAAGTGCCTCGTAAAACAATAAGCAATCCCAAAAAGAGCCGTTAAATGTCTTTCACTCACCTGCGTGACATTTTCCGAGCTGGAAGGCACCGCAGCCTGTTTCTGGGCGGGAAGCCAGGATTCCACACTCCTTAACAAGAAGTCTTTCCCTTCCTAAAGACAGCAACGTCGGTAAAACACACTCAATAATTAATAATCGTGTATCAACACAACTTAAAATGTAACGCTTTTTGTGAAATGTTCGTGATATTTATGCTTCTTGGCCGAGTTGAATATCAAACCAAGCAGCGATGTTGACGTTTTATTTAATGTCTAGAAGGGTAAAGTTGCATGGAAGGGGGTTCAGTAGTTTAAACGAAATCCTTGTTGGGGCCAGTCTGCCCCCTACTGCCATTCAGCGGTATGACAGGTCCACGTTGAACACGATGTTATGAGCAGATATAGCAGGTGTTTGGACTTTTTTTCTAACATGTGATATTTAACCCAACTTGAACCCAGTTAAACTCTCATTTGAAACACAACTTGCATACATCGTAAAAAAAACTCACCTTCAATAACACGGTGGGTGCACTTCTTATCTTTTATCAAATGACTACATGACCATAATGATCTTCCCTGTAATTAACATTCCGATCCGCATCGCTCATCCATGCACGTGTTCGATAAGAAAAAAAAAATGCTGATTAATGGTGAACCATTCAATTTGCAGAGAATAATTAGCTCAGCAGATTTCCCCGCTTCTAATGTGATGATAACTCAGCGGCGCGTGTTCCAGTGAGCGCGCCCCGGATACTGACCTGGTTTTGCTCGATGCTGAACAGATAACTGGCCATGAGTTGTAAAGCCTCGGGATTGTCCGGATGGTATTGCAGAGCTTTCTCGATGAACTCTTTGCATCTGTCCGCTGCTCCCTCTTCCATGCTACAAGAATGAAAAACACGTTGCTCAAAAAGAAGGCCTTTAGATAGGAGGTGTTTGAGTGAGTACCAGAGATCCGTCAGGTAAATCTCGGCGACGGAGCAGTAGGCCACACACACGTCTTTCTTGCTCAGCTGCTCCGGTTCCTCATCAAGTGGCGCTGCAGCTTGAGGTTGAGCCTGTAAGAGCAGAAAGATCGTATCTTGTCATGCTTTCATCGATATGTTTGGTTAACATTCATTTTAAGCCAGTGTTTACTCCAATATTCCTTCATTTAAATTATATTTTTGATGATTCAGTGCCTCACAGCGCTGAGGGACTAGAGCTTTGTAGTTTTCTTTACTTGTCGTTCAAAGATCCTTATCTTTTATTTTGCTGTGCTATATATAAATGACCCATTTGATGAGTATTTTTTTTAAATAAAGTTCACACCTAAAAACTACTTGTTCTAACTTTATCCAAAGTGACAAAATATTTTTTGTATGATTGCGTTTTATTTAAACAAGGCATTAGTTCCATCTCTTTTATTTTTTTTATTTAAAATGTAAAATTAAATAAGTTCCAACAAAAGGATTGTTAAACTAGTTTACAATTAATTAATTAAAACCGTATAAAATGATCTGCATTATATTTTTTTTTTACATAAAGTTTGACGCTAAAAAAAGGAATTGTTATAACTTTATCTTAAATCTATTAATCTTTTAATATAATTCAATATATTGTGTTTTATTTAAATAAGTTATTTGCTTAATCTTACTTACATTTTTTCAGCTATTTTAGAATTAAATAAGTTCAAAACAGACTGTAGGATGTACAACACTGCAGTTTTTCCATTACATAAAACAAAACTAAAACATAAAATGACCCATATAGTATATTCTTTAAAAATAACTTGTTGTATCTTAATCTTAAGTGTGATTACGTTTGTATAATAAATATACTGTTTTATATAAAGATGGTATTCATTTATTTTTTCTTAACATTTTTTTCAAATCATCTAGAAAAGAAAATGTAGGATTTTATAATATATATAATAATAATATCCATTATATTTAACTAACACGTATAAAAATAATGGATAATTTCTCGCAAAATAACGTTTGCAAGAAATAACTTGTTTAAATAAAAGTAAAAATAATTAATTAATTTAAAAAATATGTTTTTTTTATTAAACCAAGGTGTTATCTTAATCTTTCTTAACTTTTTCTCATAACTTTATACAATATTGCAAGATCTTACAACAGTAGAGATTTTTCTATAATATTAAATTAATATTAAATGAATACATATAATTAAAAACAAAGTTTAAATATATTTTCTGGTTTCCTGTGAATATCCAATTTTCAAAACGGATTTTAAAATAAGTTTTTTATTTTTAATGCTAATTAAAACTTTGATTTGTAATGATAATGCCAAACTGCTAGTAATGTCTTAATAAGAAATCTGAGAATACACTGTAATGGTTTTAAAAAATTGTCAAACAGCGTCTCCCTGTGAGAAACAATAGAACTACATTTAGATTAACTTATCTAAATGTATCAAATACTCACGTTCTGTACTTGTTTGTCTAAATCGGAGAGAAGGACTTGGATGCCTCTGGTGTAATAGTCAACAGCTTCCTGTGCCGTGTGGATCTGCCCCAGCGACATGTATTTACTATGACCGGTGTCTGGACTCAGCTCCACTGCTCGCAGAAACACTTGAGGAGGAAAGTCAAGGATGCATCAACACATTATATTTGCGTGTTTATAAATGACAGCCATGTCAAATACATCTATAATATGCGAGTTCTCATACAAAATATTAATCATAAAAGGATATTTCTTTCGCCTTTTCCGTGTTTCCAAGTTCAGAGCAGATCTGTCCGAGCATGTCCAGAGCTTGAAGGTTCGTGGCATCGATGTCCAGAGCTCGCTGGCAATAGAGAGCCGCCATCTCGAAATCAAAACTATACATGCACTCCTCCGTCTGGAAAACAAAAGGTTACGCTGTTTTAGCACAGAGTTGGTTAAAAAAAAAAGGTGAGAGAATCACCTTCTCCAGCAGTTGATCCGCAGAGTACTTTTCAGCCGTCTTCTTCTTGGCCTTCTCGTGCATCCTGACTTTCATACGCTCTTGAGGAGTCAAGGCAACGAAGCCGGGATCTTTAATGGCGAGAAAACAGTCGAATAAATATACATGTTTAAAAAAAGACAACAAGGTTTCTTTATTGCGAGATGTAAGTAAGTAAGTAAGTAAGTAATTTGTATTTATATAGCGCTTTTCCAGACCAGGGTCACAAAGCGCTTAAACAAACAAGAAGATGTGAGATGGTCATAAAATGTATTTTCCCTCTCTATGTGGCGATCTTTCCAGGGTGTCCCCTGCCTATTGATAGGCTCTTTCACCAGCTATTGATTTAACAAAATAAGAGGACGATAATAAATGGTGAAACTAAAAGAGATCCGTAAATAGATCCAGTATCTTCCCATGAGTAGACAGAGTTTTTAGTCGAACTTAAAAGTCATAAAATACAACACAAATGTTTCTTGATTTAATGAAATTAATCTTTTAAATGTTACAAAACCTTATCTCGAACTTTCAAAGTAAAGGTCTTGATATAGTCAAGAGTTTAGAAATACACATTCTTTATCTTTAAGCTAGCTTGTATGACAGGTTTATCAACGTTAATCTTGCATATAGTTAAAGAAAGTCACAGCAATAGAAGCTGAAAAGCTATAGAACTGGAAAATACTATAAATAAACCAACATTACCCGTGTTTGGTCGGTTTTCTTTCCTCTTCTTCTTATTTGTCTTCTTCCCCTTTGCTTGTCCACCCATGGTACTTGAGTTCGCGGCGTTTGTTTTGAGAAATATGTGTTCAAAAAGGATTTTTATTTTATTTTAAATGTGATTAATACGCATGGTAAGTCGCGTTGCTATGATGTATACACTGCGCATGCCCAGAAAAAATGACTCGTTGGCTACTACGGGGCGCAGTAAAGGACAAACGCCATTAACCTTTTTTTGCGAAATACACCCCACGATCTATGTGAGGTTTTGTTTTTATATTTAATAACTTCCCCCGTTAATGAGTGGTTTAAAAAATAAATAATGACGATTTATTTTATTTTTTTAATGATTATCCTCTATTAATGGGCGGACTCTGTAACCCAATAGGATTGCGTTTTAAACCCGTATCCAATGACGTCACACCAAGCTTCCTCCCGTCGACCAATAGCGAGGCACGTTGTTGCACGCACCACATTTCTGCAATTCCGTTGTAAATAAACGAATGACAGGACGTCGCTCAAAGTGGTTTTCGTTCCGAAATTTCCTCAATTAACCCCGAACGCGATCTTGTGTGGAAGGTAAGTTATCTGGGGCGTGAATGATGAAAGAATGAAAATGTATTTGTTTTTTTTATTGTGAAAGAGAAGCAGCACATCAATGGATGGCTAACCGCCACTTCTTCTCATGCTAATGGTCATCGCTACATCACTTATCACTGCTCGGCATTCATTTGACTTTTTTTTTTTTTTTCCAATCTCTCTCCACTAGTTTTAGACTGTATCCTTTCTTCCAAACACAAACATTTGATAGACATTTCCCATTTTAGCTGCTGGCGGTGCCCAGTAGCCAACATTGTTGCCGCCGTCGGTAGCCATTAGCCGCTAGCTCAGCTTTTTAATAACAACTCAAAATATGTCACTTTTGACCCAAAAGGCGAGTTTCCAATTTTTATTTGTGCACCATTTATTGTGATTTGCCACCACGCAGTTGCCCTTAGCAGAAGTATAAGTAAAGAAGTATATTTTCTACTAAAATTTAAGTAGTATACTTGAAGCATACATTTGACATACTATACTTCAAATGAGTACACTGATGTATACGTATACTCAAGTATACTTTATAAAAAATGTTTTATAAGTATAGTATACTTTTATTTTATTTTGGGCAACTTTGTTATTGTGGTGGTCTTTATATTTAGACTTAGATTGTGTCATCTTGTTCTTTCTCTTTATTTCTCTTTGTTCTTATTTTATTTTGATTTATTTGTTATGAAAAATTGCTGTATTTGCTGTGGCTACTTGGAAAAAAATAATCTCCCGAAGGAGACCTCCTGAGGGATCAATAAAGTTCTACCTAAACTAACCTAACCTGGTATAGAAGTAAACTGTGCAAAGGATTATGGGAGTGGGTGGTTAATGGTCGGAATCTGACTTTTGGTGTTATTGTACACAGATTTACTTTTAGGTAAGTTAAGGTTTGCAGTAAATAGTATTTGTTACCTTTATATATAGACAGAAGAAAAAGATAAACATTCAACTTTACTTGTTCTTTTCATTCGGTTTTGGGTTTTTGTTAATGGTTTCATGTACATGTAGAACTATGAAATGTAAGTCCAAAGAAGTATCGGATCAGTATACTTTTTCTATACTTCAAGTACATATATCTTAGAATCCTAATATAACTATACTTAATTATAATTATTATAAAAATGAACTATAAGTATAGTATTTTTTGCCAAGGGTGATGTCATTCCCACTGATTGATTTTTGATTCGTCATCCTCGCGCAGAAGGATTCGCGAGCTCCGGTAAACATCGTGGCCAATGCCGCAGCATCTATTGGCAAAAAAAGGTTTGGACTGTTATCCAAGTGAGGCTTTGAAAGTGGAATCCAAACGTGGAAGGAGTATTTATGGATCCCCCGTCGGTAAGCATGCCTGAGTTGCATAAAGAGTTGCTGGATCTTGTCTGGGGAAGATCGCCCAATGGGGGAGTGTCTGCCTCGATCTTCAGGAGATGGACTCAAGGTTGGATGCTTTAAAGTTTATATATTTTTTTATAAATTTCATACAAAAAGAATTAAACCCCGACTGTTCTTGTTGTTGATTTCAGGGTTTGTCTTCTGTGAAAATGAGCATTCTGCCCTGGAACAGTTTGAAGGAGGACCCTGTGCCGTCATTGCCCCAGTACAGGTAAAAAGTATTTTGATAAAGAGCACAATGGTGGAAAGACTGATGTTTTCTACTGCAGGCGTTCCTTTTAAAGAATATTCTCTTCAACCGAGATAGTTCTAACTGGAGACAAATATCAGGTGATTTTACTACAAAACACTCAAGCGTTGCTTCATTTAAGTTTACCTCACATGCCTTGTTGTTCCCGCCAGAGGAGGACCAGAAAACAGCCTTGTGTTCGACACTGAGTGAGATCTTGGAGTCTGCTTGTTTCAGTCCCTCTACAGGGTTCTGTCTGGTCACCTGGGCTAAAGGGCAGAGTCCCTCTAGTACCACACAAACGGTTGCAGAGTCGCCAACGCAAATGCAGGCCATGCCAGAGAGCAGTCAGCCATCGCAGGAGCCGCAACCAAGTCAGTCCTTTTGCACTTAACCTATTAATTGAATCAGTTATAAATAGTAATAAAGTGAATTTTTAGTTTAAAGCCTTGTTATCTTTGCAGCTACAATTCGGTCAAATTTTAAGAAGATATTTGCTTTTTAATAGTTTTTTCAAAGTTGAGTCAAAAAGTTGCACAAACACAAAATAACTAATAGAATTGTAGTATTAAATAATATTTAAAGGTACAGTCAAAACTAAGATTATTATCAAAAAAAAAAAGAAAAATTAGAATAGCATAAAAAAGGCATGATCATAACAAAATGCTTTCTTCTTCTTTTACCCTTAAATAATATAAATTGTGTGATAATTGCTTCTTCTAGGCAAAAACAAGTGTGTCATTTAACAATAATTGTTCTTTTTTCTAGCTCCATTGGCAGTCGAGGGCCTTGACTTCGAGCGTTTTCATAGTGTTCTTCAGTAAGTGACCGACATTTTTTTTATCCTGTAATTTTTTCATGAAGATCCCATATTTGTTTTTTGTCGTCTGCACAAATTGTCACGTTGAACTTGCAGATTATCTGCAAGCTTGCACACTCCGCACTATTTCGATTCTAACTACATGTATTTTGATTTGACAAACACTTTTTGAGTTGTCAAAAGTATTGAAACTCAAAAAAGTATTAAAAAAAAAAAGTACAATATACTAAAATATTGTATCCCAATACGATACTCATCAAGAAGTTGTTTATCGTTGTTATCATAGTTAATTATACAAATTTAACATGTGGTTCTATTAATTGTTCCATGTTGTAACAGAGGTTTTGTTTTGCATTTGTCTTTTTTTCTTTTTTATCCTTTTTTCCCGAGTATCCGTATTAAGTTGAATAAAATTTTGAAATGGCTGTTTTTTAGATTTCACACCTCACAGAGGTCCAGGCAACCGAAGACCATGATTTTAAGCGTTTTAACTTGAAACTAAATGTTCTTTTCTCTCGCTTTGCAGGAAGCACACTTTCATGTCGACATCCGAACTTAGAGAAGAGTTGCTGTCGCTGCACCAAACCTGGAGGGGGAGCTGTGGAGTCTTGCTTTTCCTGTACTCTGTCATCCTCACCAAGGTAATATTGAGCGATTAAATAACCAATAAACGCATAAAAGATGTGAATCATCTTAACTTATAAATGTGTTAAAGTGTCTACTGAATTTTGTATGATTTATATAATTTGTTAAACCTGTTTCGAGGGAGATTTTCACCATCATTTTTTGTCTGTAAAGGGAATAGAAAATATAAAAAATGAGATCCAGGACACAATGGAGCCCCTCATAGACCCAGTGCATGGTCATGGCAGGTACAAAAAAAACTTTTTAATTCTTCTACATGGCACATATTTGGTGTAACTTTTAATTGATTTAGTTAATTGATCTTCTCATTTTAACTCATCTCGCAGTCAAAGCCTCGTGAACCTTCTCGTCACCGGTCATGCAGTGTCTAATGTCTGGGATGGAGACAGGGAGTGCTCTGGAATGCGTAAGAGTTCTTTCAGTTTCATTTCATCAGCTTCCCATACAATAAAAAACGCATTTTTAATCTTCTCCACTAGAGGTCAGTAAGTGACTGATCTCAGATGTAAAGCTCTGTACTGGGAATGAACGACCCTGACAGTCTGTTTCTGATGCGCCTCTGTGTTGCAGAACTACATGGTATTCATAAACAAGCCTCGGTTGGGTTTCTCACACTCATGGAGTCGCTACGATATTGCAAGGTAAACACCAACACATGGCCTGAAAAGAAACGCTGCGGGATTTGAAATACATATGGACGATAAATACTTTAATGTGATTACATTAAATTTGATCCGTCTATATTTCTGTTCCAAACATTAATACGGCTTGTATCAAAATATTGTGCAGCTGCAAAGGAACATCCAAAGATTTAAATGAATACGATGGTCAGGTCATAGAAAACATATGCAGTCCATCAGTCAATGTATTAAAAATGATTACAGTGAACACAATCTGTACAGAACAGCTGTTGTCCAATCAACAGATGATGACAGGGTCTTATTCTTCTAAGATGGAGCACTCAAAGTACATTGAGTTTTAAAGTAAAAACGTACTTTCTTTCAAAATGTTCTGTTCTCAAGAAATAGTTTTCAAAGCTTATGTAACAAACGAAGCTGTTTCTGCTATTCTGATCTCACGAAGAGTTTGTTTTTTTTACCCAGGTTGGGGCATTCCTGAAGTCTCCAAAGTTCCCTATTTGGATTCTTGGCAGTGAAACCCATCTCTCTGTGTTTTTCACCAAGGCAAGTTCAACACACACATTGTTAATAAGAAAACATAATTTATAGAGATGGTCGGCGTCGAGTGTAATCCACCGAAAATATTTAATAAAGCGCAGATCGGGTATCAATGTTTGAGCGAAAGAGAGGCAGGAAAAGTGCAAGACATGGTCATATATGGCCAGTTTCTGTTTTCCTGGCTTTCCACTTGTCTCATAATTTAAAACTTAATCCCTCAGCTGCCGCTCAGTTGTCTTAAACTTCACATCACAGACAATGTGATACATTTCTCTGGCAGTCACTGATTATTGTTTTATTGATATGTCCAAACTCGTTCTGAAAATTGCTGTTTAAAGTCAACAGTACCTGCTCCCTTGCTGAAATGGGGCGACTGCATACCGATCCCTGAGTTCATTCTCCTCTTTAACTCTTTTCCTTCATATTTAAAATATGTTCTGTCTAATTGAAATGCGTCTAGAAAGAGTGTGTAACACAACAGTAGACACTAGTGAGTGTTGCTCACATGCTACCCATTGATTAGCCACTGAAAAAGTCAATGGACAAATGTAAAGATTTTGTGCAGCTACGCCGAGTAACATCTTCTCTTTGATTTTTAAAAGATCCATTTTATAAACTGTTGGTCGGAAAAATGTCACCAACTCTAAAAAAATTATTTTTGAAACAATTTTAGTTTTTTGGATGCCTGTGGAAAAATGCTTCAGTGGTTAAATCATAAAACATGCATAAAATAATAAGACAGTCACTTTATGATTGTCTTCTTTTCCATTAAAAGAAAGCAGGTTTAAATAGGTTTCCCAATATTTTTTCGAAAGAGATTATGGGGTACAAATGTTTTCAGCCTCATTTCTGAAGTCAAGTTCAAACTTCCCATGCACTGTCACCAATGACTTTTCAGTTGGGGAAATACCAATGCAGCATATTACAATGAAAAAATACAAAAGACAAAGGATGATTAACATAATAATAACATCATCCTTTCACTCCACTCCTGCCCCCAAATTCATTATTATAAAGTCTAATAGCACGAGGAATGAATGAGTCCCTGAGTCTATTTGTGTTGCATCTGCTTCTCTGCTCACTGATGACAGTGTTCAGAGGATGACTGTCATCATCCATGGACAGTAGTTTCTGCAGCTTCATGCCAACCACAGAGCCAGCCCTCCTGATTTTCACTTTGTCTTTTGTTTGCCCTTTGTTCTTGTTCTTGTTCTTGTTTTTATGAAACTTGCTGCGAACTGGAATCCCAATTTCCCGAAGGAGATCTACAGAGGGATTAATAAAGTCAATCTATCTATAAACAAATTATAGAGCATAACATCAAAGCAGTTTTATAAGATATTTTGCTCATATTTGCGTTTTAGGGAACGTCAACTAGAACTTCAACAATACAAAGGTAGAAATGAAACAGAATATACCTCAATGTTGGAGGAGAATTATCCTATTATATGTGTTTATTAGTCTTTGTGTGCTTTTTTTGGTGCACACATTGTTTTTTGGCACCTCTGAAGTGACAATGAAGTCTGACAGTTACCTACAAATAAATACATTAAGGTTCAGCATTAAGGTTCAGGTTACTCCAAGCCTTGTAAGACTGTGTTGTTACCCTCTTGTAAAAATGTTTATAACTGGATGTAATTTCAGATAAATCCATACTAAAGATAGTTTGCATATATATATATATATATATAAATATATATAATTTTTATTAAAAAATGGCTGAAATGAATTATTGATTTCTTTCTGGCCTTATGTAGGAGTACACTGACCTGTTCCTCCTCAGAGTCTTTCATCAAAATGTTGAGTTTAAAGGTCAGAAAACTGTGTTTTGAGAAACCGCTACAACAAGGTTACTCAAATTCCTACAGGGGATTCCTTCAGGGGGAAACCATGAGGTCATGTTGCAATGATTAAGACGTACACATGTATGACGGAATGCACACAGGACACATAATGAAGACCTTAAAGGTTCACTGGGCTGCCTCGACTTCAATGACGCGGCGGATGTGTTATTCATCAGCGCCGCTGCAGGTTCATAAGTGAGGGCAACCAAACCAACATGTTTATCGTCTGCGGCGAGGTAACTGTATATATCGCCGTGGCCTACAGTTCAGAGGCAACTTTCTCCCGCCAATCGATTCTCCCTGCTGAGGTGGGGGGGCCCAGAAAAGATCCCCACCAATCAACTCTGTCATAATTCCAACCTTCATTATAGCATTGATTAAAAGCTCGGTTACATGCATTACACGAGAGCCCGCTGGGCCAGTGAATCAGTGTTGATTCGGTGACGGCCAAGTATAGCCGTCATGCATGTGCAATGGTTTACCAAAAAAAAAAAAAAAAAGGTTGCCGGTACCATGTTAACAGACAGTTTGTAAACGTGTACATATTAGTATAGGGAACCTAATCCTGATTAGAGTTCTGTGGCGGATTCAGGTGGATGGCTTCCTCGCGGGGATTCCAGACTTCCCATCTGGATCCATTTGCCGGGTTGGAGACAGGGAACATAAATACACACACGTGCATGTGTCGTGACGTATACGGATTACACCCAAGTCTTCAGGAAGTCATGGAGCTAGATCTAAAGGAGACAACGCGAGGTCACCTCCCTCCGAGACGCCGACGGATAAATACTTCTGCACCAAATTCAAGGCTTGCTGGAAGCGAGCCGCTCCGCGGGACAAAAATACATGTTACCTGGTTATGTGGCTTTTAGAGCCAATATAGAGCCATTCCCACATTAGCGGATCATTCGATCTGTGGCGCTGTGTGAGTGGCTTCCTCTGCAGGCCACTTGGGACGGGTGTGTATTCCCCCGAGTTGCCGTCAGTGTGACTGTGGCTTTCAGACTATCTGCTTAATGGCATTAGAGGTTTTATCTAATCTACGTGCACAAAGGCCCGTTCCGCCTTCTCCGATCCCGACCTGCACCCTCCACACACTGTCTCCTGTTGTATCATTGTGTGTGTGTGTGTGTGTGTGTTACACACAGAGAGATAGGGTGTGTGTATGTGACATGTAACCGGATCTGGGGTTTTTTTTGTTTTTTTTGGAGTGGCTGAGACGGTAGAGGAAGGAGAAACTTAAAAAGGAGGCAGACAACAGGCTGTGACAGTGAACAGAGGAAATGATGGATGAGCCATATTGTGGAGTTTAGGAAAGGATTTCTCTTTCTTCTCTGTCTGTCTGGAGAAAAAATGGAAAAGTACTCAAAAGACGTTTCTTCCTGTTCGGACACAACAATGTTTTTTTTCCTGATCTGAAAAACGTGTTTAGAAATTGGCATTTGTGCGCAAAAATGCTAACAATAAGTTTGACTTTATCATAAATCTCTTTAATAGTGAAGCGTTATTGATGCCAGAAGAAATAAAACTTCATTCCCAGTTCCATAACCTAAAAGTTATAGTTCTCCCAAAATCCATATTTTACTCATTTTCTACTCGCCATCACGTCGACTATGAGTTGGGATTGTTTCCAGAGTAATCTGTGTCTTCTTGGAGATACTGGCAGAAATGCATGATTATGTTGTGACTGGGGCTTACTGGTCTTCTTCTAAAAAGATACACCAAACAACCAAATACTTGAATTTCGGGTGAACTATAAGGGCAACTAATGTCAAAACACAACCTGAGTTACTCACAAGTTTCAAAATGTTAAAGTCTTCCTCTCCAAGATGCAGTAAGTCCCTCATCATGACCATGTTTTGAACTTATTACTTTATAAAGTTTGTCTAAAATCTTGGCAAACCAAAGGTTACGAGAGGGGATTCCATTATTACGTAATAATGACTTCACTCCTCCTTCAGCCAGATGTAATCCCGCCCCACTTTGTTTGTACAAAGAGTTTCTTGGACGTGGATACTTCTGGGGTAGACTGAATGTTTGACCAATCACAGCAGAGTGGGTGTGATTATAGTAAACAAGATTTAATCTCCAGAAAAACTGAGCGTTTTCAGTGGGCGGGGCTAAAGATCATTGTAAATATTTAAATGAAAACGGATCTTGACGGGTATAATGGAGGTACAATATGTTTTAAGAGACAGTTAAATCTACACATTAGTTACCCTTTAAGATCATGCAAGAGGCATACATTTTGAACATAGTCCTAGTCGTGGACAGAGGGGAAAAAACATTAATTTATCTCTTAATTCATACAAAGATTGGCTTAAAAAGTTACAAAATCACTAGAATCCATTTGATTCCCTGCCATCTCCTTCTTCCTGATTCATTTTTGACATTTTTATACTTAATTGCCTTCTTGAAAACCTGGTGAAAGGCTTCGTGGGTCATTATATGAGCAAGCGTTGCAGGCGATCTACTTTTGGGTGAACCGGAATAGGTGTTTATAGCTCTTTCGGTCCTTGTAAAATGACTTGGTGGGCTGGAATTGGCCCCACCGGCCCTGAGTTTGACATGTGGCCTACGAGAACCAGACTCATGGAATGAGAAAGAGAGGGAATTTAAGAATAAAAGATATGAATGTTCTTGGGGATCTTGATTATTAAATGGCATCAGTGTCTCTGTGACATCTCACGACGTCCTCCTGGTTCGTTAATGAACAGTTGGTGGGCTTAAAAGCCGCCTCGGTTTTCAATATTGATCCTCGCCGTTGAGTGATGAGGTTCACAGACGGCAACAGATCTTGGTCTCGAGGGATTGATGCCGTTTTCTCTTCAGAAAATGCGCGTCTGTGTACAGTAGTCCGGTCCCGGGTCAGTGATTTACAAGGAGGGGAAATCAGCCTCTCTGGCGCTGGATGTCCCTCAAGACTCCCAGTTTCCGCTTTCGTGTAGACGCACTCGTTCTGCGAATGTCCTTCAAGGATTAGACGGCGGAGGGACGGGAAGCACATGTTCAGACGCTAATTGATGGACCGAGTCAACTTGCAGCCGTGAAGCTCTTAAGAGAAAGTTGATTATTTTTAGAAAACGTCTGTCGCGGTACATTCAAGCGAGATAAAAAGTCATTCTAAGTGACGGCGATAAGTGTGTGATCTCGGGGTGAGGGCGACACAAAGACGCACTCCGACAAAGCGGTGTCTGTTGACGGTCATTAATAATCCTTGACAGGTCGGACCTGGAGCCTTTGTGTGCGGTTGAAAAGGTGTCTTCCTCAGTGTGTGTGGCGTTATTAAACCATCAAGTCCCCCAGGGTTGTCGTCATTGTCACGGGGTCCCATCATAGCGCCATAAAACTATCCTCTGGTGTCTCTTCCTTTTCACCTGAGACGACGGCCTTTCAAGTGCGAGACGGCTCCATTAATCACCGCTTTGTCCCGTCATATATCAAACGGATAACCACAGATGATCCTCCTCTTACACGACGGAATATTCTGTTTCTTTTGTGCCGTCGCTTGTATGCACAAGAGACGCCAAGTAGCCGAGGACGTGGACGACAACAGAGGGTCTTTACACATTGCTACCCAACATGGCCGTTTTTTTGCCGAACAAGCCAGGAGACACTGTCCCAAAGATCTGTTCTTTGTTGTCTTGAAACTGATCCAGCCTCTGACTCGCTCCGGCCACTCAGAGGGTACAATAGCGCTTTGGAAGTCCGACAGAGAAAGAAACTCAAGTAAAGTCTGCCTACCTTTCTTTCAAATGTTGCTACCTGTGTGTGTGCCTGATAAAAGGCGAGAGGGGGGGAAAAGTCCAAGGCCGGAAAGAAAATACTTAGAGTATCCCAGGAAATGGTGAACTGAAATGTAAGTGGCTGAAGAATGTGGGAAAGTGCAGCGGGGATGTCCGGCGTGTTTGAATGAGCCGTTTGGCCTTTTTAGTTGAGGTCTATTCTGTCGTACAAACAATGTGAAGTAGGAGGGCTTCGATAAGACTGTAACTTAATTCAATTGGAGAATGTATACAAACAAGATTCAAACAAGCTGCATTCTGTGAAATTGGTATCGGCTAAATTTCAACTGGCATCATGTGTAGTTTGTTGTTTTTTTTTTAAATCGGTAATTTCTAGTTAAGACAGGGTTTTCACTCTGAAACAAAAGGAGCTCAATCATGTGCCAAAGACTTTTGGTTACTTTTTTTGTGTAAACTATTCAAGGCAGTAGTGTCAAAACTTTATTAAACTTAAAGGCCAAAATATATAGTTTTAAAAAAAAAAAAAAAAAACAGGAAGAAGTTGTACATATTGAGTACTGTATTTTCCGGACTATAAGTATCTCCGGAGTACAAGTCGCACCAGCCATAAAATGCATAATAAAGATGGAAAAAATATATATAAGTCGCACTGGAGTCGCATGTTTGGGGGAAATTTATTTGATAAAATCCAACACCAAGAACAGACGTCATCTTGAAAGGCAATTTAAAATAAAAATAGAGGCAACAACAGGCTGAATAATTGTACGGTATGTTCACGTTACATGACACAACTGAGAACGTGCTTGGTATGTTAACATAACATATCAAGAGTTATTCAGAGAACTATAGCATAAATAACATGCTAAGAAGTTTACCAAACCATCCGTGTAACTCCAAATAACTAAAATCCAATGAAAGCTTCATCATCGGTGTCACTTTTAAACAACTCCGCTAACTCCGGAGGTAGAAGATGCGGCGCTTCCTCTTCTACGTCGAAATTATCAACACAGGCCTAGAGCGCCCTCTTGCAGTTTATGTAAAAAAAAAAAATCTGAATCAGAATTATTTCTATTGCCATTGTTGTTGAAGGGTTCCACTAACTATGTAAATGCTCTGGTACATTTGTGCAACATTAAACATGACAAATGAAATCTTAAACGTAAATAAAAATGCAGTTAAACTCTTTGCATTGTGCAGAGTAGAATTGAAAAGACATTTACAATACTTGTGTGTACAATCATCCCTTAATATGTCTTAATATCAAAATGAATCTGACGTAGTCAGTTTTGAGTACAATCACTTCACAGGCCGCATAAAATGCATTGGAGGCTGGATTTGGCCCTTTGGCCTCGAGTTAAAATTGTCCTTTTTTTTTGTTCATCTTAAAATAGAGATCAAGGCAGATTTCATTATCTTTCTATCTGGTTCAGGAACATTATGCAGGGGTCCACAAATGAAGCCTTTGTGTGTCGTCTCCGGTATCAAATGGATGTTTGCGGGGTAGCAGGTTTAATTATTAGCCAGACTCGGTCTGTCTCCACTCAGACACCAACACTGATGATGTCATGGCACAAGGAAACAAACACACTTCCCCGCTGAGCATGTTATCCTCATGACATGTTTCCCAACTCAGCAAGGTCTTCCTCAGGCCTCTAATAAAAGCCAGATCAAAGACGGAGGCGCAGGCCTATCATCACACACACACACACACACACACACCAATTCTCATTTCGGCACCGTGTTCATGCTAAGATGCTCTTGTGAGTCAATGTTTATTCTTTTTTTTTTTTTTTTTCAACTTTTACGACTACCTGCAGAGGAGCCGTTTGTCTGAGCGCGTCTCTGTTTTTCTTATTAGGTAGCGTTGACATCCTGTGACAGTCGCACAACCACATGATTTACCAGAATGGGTTCCTCCTCCCCTGGGTGACACTAAACACTATCTAAGGTTTTCTTAACAAGACTCGTGGATTAGGGGATTATCCGGAACGGCGCGGCGTCAATTCGGGTTTTCAGCACCTCGTGGCAGTTTTCTAGTCGACACCGAGGGGTCGGTTTCCGAGAACAGTCCGTCTTTCTTTGCGGATAATCGATCAAAAATATGTTTTTTTATTTTTGAATAATGGTTTCTGAGAATTCCCTTCTTTGGCTCACGACATTCCAAGTGTAGCGACTGACAAAACCACTCCGAGATTAATGAAGCTAGCGAACGTTAACACCTCAGATCCCGTCGGTGACAGATTGTTGCGTAGGCATGTCTTCCTTCATCTGTGTTTTCCTTGAACCTTCAGCAGCTGGGAGTCATCTCTCCTCCTCATTGCCCCCCTTTACCCTCTTCCGACTCTCGCCCTCCATCTCCCTAAATAAGCCCAGAGCAGTAATGTGTGGACGGTGAAACTTTAGCTGCTTGTATGGATCCCAGGATCAGGCTTTAATGAAGGCCATGAACAGAGATAAGACATGTTCCTCCGCTCTGGATCAACACAGCTGATCGTCAATTTTCCTAAATGTTTCTTATCAGCGAACTCAATTCATACTTTATTTAATGTATTTATTTAATGACAACTGGTGTCGATGGTCGAGAAATCGATCTATAAATATTCAAATCATTTTTATCATGCAACATATAAGAAGTTTTATTGAACCTTAGATAGAAAGGCACTGGCAAAGTGCATACCACCCCCAATGAGCCCGTTTGACCTTGTCAAAAGAATCATGTTGTGTTGATTCGTGCCAAAACATAAGTGTCTTGACAGGAAGTAAAACTCTAAAATAGGCTTCCACTGATCCAAGATATCAAGTTTAGTTATCATCTAGAAACCCCCAGTTACCATGAAATAAATAACATATTTTGTCAGTATTGATTGTATGCTGTGTTCTTAATATTTCCATTTTATTTTTAAAAAAAAATATTGTATTCCTGAGCGGATCAGGGAACGTGAGCAGCAGCAGTTTAACGCCATACAAGTGAACAACAATCTCTTTAATATCTTCTTAAAGACATTTCCCTGAAAAATGTAGACAAAAACTTCAACATTTCTGAGTAATCAAGAATGAATTGTATACATTTCATTTTTGAAATGTTAGCTTAACTCCGTTACCAAGTTTTCTGAATTCAGGAAATCATCTATAAAAAATATAATTTAATCAATAACACGTTATGTAAGTACAAGTAGTTGATATTGACTTTCCAAATGTATTAATATGATTTCTTTAAAATCTTCTGATAAACATTTTACTGGAATTCTCGTTAGATATATTTAGAAATATTACTTACTTGGTAACAGAGAGACACAATGAACTAGGTGTGGGTGGTCAAGAAATCAATATATAAATATTTGAAACACTTAAACACTTTTTGTTTATTTACGCCAATACTGAAGTGTCTTGACAGGGAGTCAAACTAGCTTAGCTACGTAACCAAGTTGTCAAAAGTTATCATCTAGAAACACCCATAATATTGTCAAATAAATACTGAATTTGATTGTGTGCTTTAAAGTTTATGTTTCCATTTTATTTTTTCATTTATTTAGCTAGTTCTGAGCATAACCGCGCATGTGAGCAGCAGCAGTTAGAAGCCATACGATTGAACAGCGATTTCTTAAAAATAATTCTTATCGACATTTCCCTGAAAATGTCAATTAATATGTTCAGAACCTGAACTTATTTTGCCAACATATACAGAGAAAAACGGTATCTTGTTGACGGAGGTAATTTTTAAAATAGAAATCACAGTGAAAGCTTCAATTTTTTACTGAATGTTCGATATTAATTCGCAGAAAAACGTCTTAATCCTGACATCGACAAAAGATTGTCTGATGTCAGTTGTATTCTGATATCAAATATTCAAGATATATTCTCATGATCGTAAAGGTCCAGAAATCATATTTAAGTTAATCAAGATATCTGGCTCATCATCGTCGATTCACATGTGGTAAAAAAAAAAAAGAAGTAAGTTTTCTGTTATTTCTCGGCTCCTCCTGGCAGCACTGTACTTTCAACACTCCGCAAACAAACAAACACTCGAGCCTCTCATAAATCATGGTGTGTATTTGCAGGACCTGATTTCCTGAAGGGGTGTTTGGAGTGAAAACAAGCGCTCGCACTCTATCAGGAAATCAGTTAATAAGCCAGTGATTGCACAGCCTTTTCAGATCATATACTGTAACACGTGTACATGCTGTCACACCCCCAGGTTTGGACCAGCATGCTTCTGAGCCACTGGCTCTGGGGGGAACGAGACGGGAGTGTTGAGACCTCCTGGGTCTCGTTAAGATGCTGCTTTTTTTTTCTTTTTTTTCACTCTCTCTCGCTGCGACATGATTGTTATTTTTAATCTACAGCAAACATGGGCCACACTTTTATGCTGATTGCAGGTTTTTATGTTTTCCGAGCACATTATGACTGATGCTTGATGACCTCAATGCATTCTTTCCTTTAACATCATTTTTCTTTGTCCTTCATTTCTATGATTATCGCAGCGACTCCGATTACCGTAGAGGAGTAAAGAGCAGGCCTGGGGCCAGTCGGGGCCTTGAAAACTCTTGGCTTACTTTTGGCTCGACGCTAACAACACTTTTAGTCGAGCAGCGTGAGCTAGAGTTTGTTCATGAATCATAGAACTTGATTTATCGTTTTTTAAGAAAAGTATTTTCATGACCTCCTTGGGGGAAATATGTGCCATCTCAGTGCTTATTTAGGTATTTAAAACGACATTATGTATGTTTTGTCATCAATGTAAATCAATACTTACACTTTTTTTGTCATTTATTTTACTAAGAACATTGACAATTTTCACACAAAGAAATATTTGTTTTTAACCAAATATCCATTGATTTAATTAGTAAGAATATGCTATACCTTGATCAGAAGAATATAGAGGTATAATATGATGGATTTTTTTAAAGTCACCTAACTTACCTCCTTGGGGGAGCTATATTTATATGTAATTTATATATATTTATATTATTATTCAGGTTTTATGCCTCTTACTTTGATATTTTGTCAATAGTTTAATTAAGATACTTTAATTTCAGTCTTTATCCTGCCTGTTTATTGTTATATTTCATTGAATTTTTTTTGCACTACATTATTTTTGAATTTTGTTATTTTTAGACGTGTTTATCTTCGCTGGTCAGAATGTGGATTTCTCTACTGAGATCAATAAAGTATCTTATCATCATCATCCATTTCATTACCCTTAGTGTTTTATATTTCTTATGGCATAACCCTCTCTAAAAATAAAACGTCTATATACTGCATATTTGTAGTTGTTTTTTATTGTCAGACAAATGTGTTTTGTTTTCCTTTTTTTGCTGATGAGACATTTTCAATTAGAATTCCAGTAGTTGCCTCAGGTTTTTTTTTATGTTGACCCATTAATGAATTCCATTTCCTTTCTGACTTTCCTTCTCTACAGGAGATGTCCCTGGTGGGTCCGGAGTCTCTCTCCGAGCAGGCCAGGAGAGTTTTCCAGTCATTTGATCCTGAAGGTAACTATTAAAAATGCATGCATGCAGAGACATTAACATTATTGTTTTCCTTTATTTATTATTTTTACAAAATAACGTTAGGTATCTGGCTTAGCTGAATGCATTTCAATATTTAATTAAAGACAAGAATCTGCGACAAGAGGCTAAAAACTCCCAAGTTATCAGAAAAAAATACATGTTTTGATGATAAAATGTCACTGAATTGCTTTAAAATGCACATTTTTCTGACTTCTATTGCACATAAAAAGAGTGTATCACAGAAAAACAACCTGAACTTTAACATAAATTGTAGCAAAGACGTGCAAAATGTTCGACATTCTGTAGATATTTATGTTGGCATCGTGTATTATGGTTTTGCCTGTGAGTTTAAATACGCAATCCGGATCGATTCGACACGGATCATACATTTGTTATATATTTTTTTTCTCCTCATTTCCTTCCGACACGCAATAAAACTTCATGGATGTAAGTGTTGTTCTGCTGGATATAGTACAAAGGTCTCCCCTGGTCTCTACTGTTGTTGTTCGAGTCGCCGGGATCAGCTTCTCCGACAGCTGAGTCAACCTTCTCCAGCCTTTTTTCTACTCGTTTCTGAAATCCACGCTCTTTGCTTTGAGTCACTGGGGGAAAGTTAACGAAAAAAAGGACGAAATGAGCGTCGGATGAAATGAAGCCGTTCTGTGACGTCTCTTGTTTTAATTTAGAAAATTCAATTGAAAGTCAAGACAAGAGGGAGTTTCAAATAGCTCTTCATTTGTGAGGATAAAGCATCAAAAGATCAACTCTCATTATCTCGTTTGTGAAAGATTACACACTCGTTTCGTTCTGGGCCGGATTATTCGTCGCCGCCAAACAAGAATCGTCTGATTCACCTCAGCGACTCCAGCAAATGCTGAAACGTGACAGCCGGCCATCTTTTCTTCATATATCTCCCTTTGATTAAAGAAGAAAAAAAAGCAGCTTGTTATGGTTTCCAGAGCGTCCTGAGGAACACATGCTTCTTCTCACACTGTGGATTAACTAAAACAATTGGAAGAGATTTCGATGTGTTCACCACATGTCTGAGCTTTGGTGTTTTTTAGGACAACGCTACAGATCTTAAGACGAATCCAACTATCGTTAATCTCCGTCCCTGATGGTCGACATCTTGACGTCGAACACAACAGATATATCTTAACAACAGCCGAGCCTAAATATGCACGAGAACGTAGAGAAAGAAACACATGCGAGCATTTAAATCTCCTTAAAGCCTCTCAGGTAAAGCAATTATCTTGTCCGTGGAATGTAGGTCAGAGAAAGAAAAAAAGGACCAAAGGTGTGTTTTTTTCGGAGTTTTCTTTTTTCCCTTTTTCGAGGCGCCTGTGACGTTCGGGTCCCGTATTGATGGAGGTGAAGGTTTAGCCTAATTTACAAGTAATTTGCTGAAGTTGGCATCCTGTGTTCTGGCCAGGGTCATTCAGTGCTCTCTCTCTCTTTTCTCTTCCTCCCTCTCTCTTCAGATAATGGCTTCATCTCCGAGGCTCTGCTGGAGGACGTGATGAAAGCCCTTGACCTTGTCTCGGAGCCAGAGTAGTAAGTGCTTAAATGTCCAATTGTATGTGTGTGTGTGTGTGTGTGACACCTGTAGCGCCTCCAGAATTCTCACAGTCACAGCCGGGGCGAGGTCAGAAAAACCAGTCCTCAAGTTTCACTGCTGCTTTAAACCGCTATAAAAGTTGGACCGACGATTTATAAAAGAAAGTGAAACGACGACACGGGCTCCGAGCGAGATCGTTAACAACAGGAAGAAAGAAAGGGGGAAAAAAAAAAAAGAAGGAAGGAAACGCTTTAAAGCGCCTCTTCAAACAGAAGCACGTTCTCATCGGAGAGGCTCTAAGCCCCCCGTAGCCCACCGAGTTACCGGACCACTGATCTGTGCCGCCGAGACCCCCAGATGGCACATGCATCACACCATGACTCCTAATCATTTTGGAGGGGGGGCCACACGTGGAGTCGTGGAAATCCCAGAAGAAACGCTCCATTCAGGAGACACACCGCACCAAGAAGATGTCCTGTACGGCTGACAAGTCAGCTGCTTCCACTTGTGGCCAGGGAACAGGATTTAGCTTCAGGGACTTGTCAGAAACTAACCGTCTCATGTTGATATTTATGCTTTTGGACTCGCTTACCTTGTTCTGCAGATACATAAGCATCAGTGCTTTAAATAGTGGTCCTCAAAAAAGAAAAATATTATTCTTATTATGCCCAGTATTCTGTTACAAACGTCTGTAAAGTAAGAGAATGAAAACCTATTCAGTCTTGACTAAGCCCGAAATACGTTTAAAAGATCATCATAAATCATGGATTATGTCGTGTGTTCTATGAAACCAGCATCTTTTATCTCCAGTTTCTTTTCATGAAATCCCCAAAATAGTTTATTTAAAAAGCAGATGGAAGTGTCTTACATTGCTTAATGTATGTTTAAATGTCAATGTTAATATATATTTACACTTTTATTTTTACGTCTTTTTTAACAAGAACATTGACAGTTACGGTACATGAAGCAGAAGACATCAATCAAACCCTTGCAGGAGCCAAGGTCCCACAGGAAGTGCATGTTTATTCATTTTAGTTTGGAATTTAAAATGATTAAATGATGTCAAACCAAATGCTACACTTGCTAGCTAAGCTAGTCGATGGCAGTAGCTGAAGCGAGGTGAAAGTAAACACTTTGTATCTTCGAATATTTAAAATTCTCCTATTACACAACAATTTAAAATATCAAAGAGTACATATTTAATGACTAGAAAATGCTAAATGTTGTGCATTTTTATTATTGCATCTTTTCCATGATGGGGTGGTTAAAACAAATTCATAGGGATTTATGCCTGAGATGGTAAAATATAATTTAACTTTCTTTAAAAAGGCTTGTTAAGTGTAATTTGCGCTCGGTTTGTAGAATAAAACTATACGTTTAATATCAAAATATATCAGTGCAAGTATACATAACGACGACAGGATATTACATTTCGAGCAATTCTTAAATTACTGAGGGTGTGTATCGGAAAGAATTAGATGATAAGATACATATCACAATACACAATACAAAAAAAGAATATATATTATACTATATATATATATATAGTATTGTCCGAGTACCTGACTCTACACGTTACTGCTTTCATTTGTTCTAAAACCAAAATATGTCCAAACATCAGCTTTAAAAGCTGCTGGAGTCGACTGTATCCTCTCGTCCTCAGTCATCGTCGGTATCTCTTAGGATTTAATTGTTCCTTTAGCTTCGGAAGACTTGACTACTGCTGCCATCTAGCGGCAGGAGGTTTAATTGCAACACAAAAATGAAAAAAAGGCTGTAAATATTTGCTTGTTTGTTATAAATAAGAATGTAGAATTATTTGATTTTAAACACGCTGTATTGAACTGTAAACCATTTAACTTTGGTAAATGATAAAACAGTATTTCAAGCCTATTATAATAATAATAATTGATACAGTGTTGTTGAATGTGTATCGTGGAAAAACAAACCATATCAATATTTTCTAACACCCCCAGTATCCACTGCACTTTACTGTGAATATCCTCACGACGTCCGTGTTAAACCAATACTGTCACGATTAATTATTATATTCGTCTCCCAGACGAACGTAATCCATGCGTCAAATGAGTCGGAGAAAAAAAACCGAATCAAGAGGCAACATCAGCTGATCAGTAAACGTGACGAGAACGAACACGCACTTGATCTTGTGACCATTTTAAGATCCTCTAGCAAGCCTTTCGTTTAGCAAATTATGAGGATCTCAACTTTTATAGCTGAGTCAGAGTCAGAGGAATCCACGACCCGGTCTTAGTGTTTGGCCTTACATGGGCAACGATGCCTTAAAAAAGTCATATAATAACACTGACCTAAGTCAAAGGAATGTCTGGAGACTGGTAAGTGCACCCACTGTTGTCCTGGACAACCCTCGATTATTTTTATGTTTCATGTTTTAAACCCCCCCCTCCTCTCTCTCTGCTCAGCGTCAACATGGTGAAGGGTAAACTGGATCCAGAGAGTCTAGGGATCATCCTCCTGGGTCCCTTCCTGCTGGAGTTCTTCCCCGAGCAGGTAACGTGCGAAGCATCGACTCGTAAAATAAGCAATTGAGGGGAAAACGTCTTCTGTGGAGCGTGTTGTAAAACCTGATTCTATTTCTACAGGATATAAAGGTTGTTGGTTCAGTAAATCAAAAAAAAGAAAAAAATGTTTTCTCGAGCCAAAAAATTCCTGCAGTGTCTCACGCAAACTCTTGCGATGATTCCCGGCCCCTCAAAGATTAGCAACAGCATCCCTTTTCTATAGACCTGTGTTAAAGTGATCAGGGCTTCAGGGACGCGGCGGAGCTTCTGGCCCCGAGCCGAGCAGAAATTATACAACCATTAGCCAACTGGACACGCACTGGGATCCACGCGGGACCAGGGCCGGGGGTTAGGGTTTCATGCGGAGCAGCACAGAGCTCGCAGACAACACACCCCTATTAGCATGAAGCACCTCGAGGTCAGAGATACTCCAACGTGTTATGACTGTCTTTTATTTTTGGGAAAAGCTGCGGCGTAATCCGAGAGTCTGTCCTCGGCGGGGGTTGCGGGATTTTATTTAAGGTCGGGGATGACTGTTTGATGAAGGAATGTTCAAGGGATTCGGCGTCATTAACGTGTCTCTCTGTTCGCAGGATTCAGGGATCCCCGACTCGTTCACGGTCTACCACTACAACGGTCTCAAGCAGTCCAACCTCAACGAGAGGGTAAGATGGTCTTAAGATGGTCTTTAAGACACGCTGACGATGGTTTCGTCGTGGGAAGAGACCTGATGATGAATCATGAGGAAAAACTACAAAAACAGAACTGAAAAAAATCATGTTATAAAGTCTAAAAAATGACATTTTCCCATCAAGAAAGTTTAAACAATTAGCCAAAAATAACGTCCATAAAAACGGACATTCTGGGGTCACAGTGAATCATGTGAACAAAAAGAAATGTTACAGAAATCTGGAAAATGTAAGTAAGTAAGTAAGTAATATTTATTTATATAGCGCTTTTCTAGACCAGGGTCACAAAGCGCTTAAACAATCAAAACAATACTTAAAAAAGTATATACTTTAAAGATCAAGATAATACTGAGAACAACACAGGAGTTCCAGAAAATCAAGGAAAAGCCTGAACAAATAGAAACGTCTTAAGATGTTTCTTAAAGGAGTCAGTAGATCCATCAAGCGCAAAGAGAGGAAGATCGTTCCAAAGCTTAGGAGCAACAGCCTGAAAAGATTTCTCTCCTCTGGTCCTGAACCGTGTTCAGGAGCCATAAGTAGATTCTGATCCACAGACCTCAGAGCCCGAGCTGGGGTGTAAGTCTGGATCAGATCAGTGATGTAAGGAGGAGCCTGACCATGAATAGATCTGAAAGTAAGAACCAGAATTTTAAAGTTGATCCTGAAAGAATCAATGAAGAACATGACTTCAGAAAATGTGATTTTCTGAAGTCTGAAAAATCTCCCCAAAAAACATTTTCTCAATCAAAGAAGTTTTAAAAAATGCTAAAAAAAACGAACGTTGATAAAAAAATGTGCAGTTTTGGTCACGTCGGATCATATGAACGAGAAGAAATTTTGCCCAAATTTCCTAAATGTTATTTTCTCAAGGCCTCAAGAATCTAGAAAAAAAGTTTTGGGGGACAATGCTGGATAAAAACGGGGTGAGTGCACCAAAATAAAGTTCAGCTACAGACAAACAAAGTAAAGTTTGCAAAACTTCGATTTTCTGATGTCTGACAAATCAAAAAGAAAGTTTGAAAAATTGCCATGAAATGAACATCTACGAAAATGGGGGAAAAAATGCTGAAAAATCAAAATTTGGGTCACAGTGAACCATGTGAAAACAAATAAATGTTTAAAAATTAGATTTTCTGAAGTCCTGAAAAGTTCTGAAAAATCCCCAAAAAATGACTAACGTCCATAAAAAAAACGGGGAACATATGGCAAAGTTGGGTCACATGGCAGATCATGTGAATGCAAAGAAATGTTCGTAAATTTCGAAAATGAGATTTTCTGAAGTCAGAAAAATCCGGAAAATTAAAATTTTCAATCAAAAAAGTTCGAAAAATTGCCAAAAACGAACATCAATAAAAATTTGCTCACAGTTCACCACGTTCATGTTTTTGTTGTTCATCTTTTTGTTGTATATAAAATTACAGGAGCATTGTTTTGCGGCGCTTTGTTCTGCTGGCCACGCCCATCACGAGTTAGTAACACGGCTGATGGAAACACAACAGTCGAATAAAAAACTCAAACTGTGTAGTGGAAAAATACCATTAACACGAGAGCAGTAGTTCTACCCTGAGTCTCTCCAAAATGACTGAGCTCCTCACTCCAGATTCCCTTCAGGCAAAACTTATACATATATATGTTCAATAACTGTCCAGATTTTGTGACCAAAGCAGTTAATTTTAATTTACGGACTGAGCTTAGCGGCTCTGTGTGGTGCATTCAAGTGTCTCCGTAAAAATCCGACAAAATTAATTGACTCTCTTTTTGAAGAAAACGAGATTCTTTTTGCTTCTTCTCCTTTTCGTTTTTTAACCTCAGTTTCTTGTTATTTATTATGACACAAGAACCGTCACCGACACCGTCTTGGCATCAGTCATAAAAGCTGACAGTTACAAGCAGAAGGACCAGTAGCCGTCACGAGCCTAATCGGCCGCCGCTCATCCGAACCATCCACGTTTCCCTCGTAACTCTTTTTTCCACACGAGGCCCACAGTCAGTGATGAATGCTCCGAAACCCCTCGGCCCATTAAGGAGGCTTTTGGGCTCGACAGATGGATGTCAGCGATTGCAGTCGCTCAGATCCGGTCCTCAGGAATATCACTTTCATCATCTGTCAAGTTCCGCCGGCGTGGGAACCTCGCATACCTGCACACGTGCCCGACACACACACACACACACACACACACACGGACACAGGAAGGGCGTCTGTGAGCTTGCGACGGCGAAATTCCTTTTCCATGCTGGAAAATGAGTAAAGCAGACGTGCAGAGCTGAGGCTCCTCTCGTCAAGAATCTCACCGTCGACTGCAACACCTTCAGTTTGGTGTCGATCCAGGAGGTGGAGACGTTTATGAGGGACTTCTTTTGAACGCCTTGATCTAATGTGACACTTAGACGTCACAGTATTATTTTTATAGATGTTTTTGATACACACAACACTGTCAATTTTTGTTTGCTTTCAAATCATATTTTATATTTATCATAGTTTTGTTCAGATTTGTGTTGCAATTAAACCTCCGGCCTCTAGATGGCAGCAGCCACTATGTCGTCTGCTGCTAAAGGAACAGTGAAATCCCGTGAGATCCCGGTGATGACTGAGGACGACAGGATACAGTAGACTCCGGAAGCTTGTAAAGATTATGTTTGGACATATTTTGGTTTTGAAAACAAATTAAATAAGTTACGACTTCGTCAAGAGTCATGTGGTCTGTAAATTCTGCAACACCAGAGTCAAGTACTAGAACAATATTACAAAGATCCTGGCGATGACTGAGGACGAGAGGATACAGTCGATTCCAGCTGCTTTTAAAGCTGATGTTTGGACATATTTTGGTTTTGAAAACAAATTAAATAAGTTACGACTTCGTCAAGAGTCACGTGGTCTGTAAATTGTGCAACACCAGAGTCAAGTACTCGACAATACTGCAAATATATCCTTGTTACTACAGAATATATTGTATTGCTGCCCCTGTATCGTGGCACCACAGTCTTGCCAATACACGCATCAAGTGTTCATAAGGTGACCTATAAAGATGTCAGTGTTTAAGATAAGGTATGAATGGATGTCATCAATTAAGTATATCCACATGACTGAGGACGAGAGGATACAGTGACTCCAAAGCTGATGTTTGGACATATTTTGGTTTCAAAACAAATGACTTTCAAAACAACTTCGTCAAGAGTCATGCGGTCTGTAAATTCTGCAACACCAGAGTCAAGTACTCCGTAGTACTACAAATATATTCTTGTTAATATAGTACCACGATATATTGCATCATATTGCCAGATACGATATATTTCAATACACATCATTTTCGGAACACTGAATTTTACCAACATCTTGTGATTGAACTATGTTTTGGTTACGTTAATTCAACCGAAAACACAAAATATGTCTAAACATCAGCTTAAAAAAGCTGCTGGAGTCGACTGTATCCTCTCGTCCTCAGTAATCGACAAATTTCATTGTTCTTTTAAGTGCGGAGGACCTTATGACTGCTGCCATCTAGTGGCCTAAGGTTGAATTAAAATGTAAAATGTGTAAATTGGAATTGAATGTACACTATATTGAAATATAAACGGTAAAGTAACTACGATGAGTACTTACAGATGCAGTAAAGCGTTATAAAAGTATTTGTCTCTGTGGTCGCAGGTGGAGTACGTGGAGGGCACGGCGCTGGTGCTCGGCTTCGAGGACCCCATGGTCCGCACGGACGACACCCCGGTGAAGCGCTGCCTACAGACCAAGTGGCCGTACGTGGAGCTGCTGTGGACCACCGACCGCTCGCCCTCCCTCAACTAGCACCCACCGGAAGAAAAACCTGCATGTGCCAGCGTGGACCCCCTTCCTCGACCCCCCCCAGACCCCCGACCACACACCCGGAGGACACGCACTACGGATGAATGACGGACAGTCTCGGACCAACCTTAACGCCTGAGGTCCTTTTTACTTTTTTTTTTGTTCTCTCCGACGAGTCGCTAACTCGACGCTTCATAACTTCACGAGTCACTCGATGAACGACTGTTGTCATAGTCGACTGTTTGAAGGACAGAATCTACCAAAGCCTTCCGCCCGAGAACACTCTCTCTCTCTCTCTCTCTTTCTTTCTTTCTTTCTCTCTCTCTCTCTTTCTCTCTCTCTCTCGTCTCACCGTCACTAAAAAGGTGTTTACAGCAAACATGTTAATTCAAAAGAAAAAAAGGGACCAACATTCACAAGGTTTCTGACGTACAAAGACGTGCAGTGGAGTGCACCCTCGTTTTAAGTGCTCATGTATTTATTATCGCACTTAAAAGAATAAACACCTCTTTTTTTTCTGTTCAAGTTTCACGCTGGTTTTTGTCGCTTTTTTTAAAGAAAGAGAAAAAGATTTTACACATGCAAAGAAGAAAAACAAAGGAATTTGTGTTTAATAAACGTATGTTTTTTACGTGTTATTTAAAGACACAGGTGGGTTTAAGTAGTGAATTCCTGGAGTGGGCCGTGACCTGGAGACACATCTGTGACCTTTGAGGTACAAACGGTAAGAAAAATAAATGTTTTGATTTTAAACATTAAAACTTCTGATAAAACTGCCTCAATTAATAACCATAAATGTTAAAAAAAAATGTGAATTTTCTAAATGTAAGTATTTTTTATCTAAATTAAAGAATCTTAGGCTTTACTTGAATTCGTGTTAATATACTTGAGTCCAAATTAAATTAAATAAAAAGATACAAAGTGTTTTTTTTTAAATACACACAAAGTATGTTAATGACCAAAAAGTATTTTTGTCTTATTAAATGTAAGCATTTTGAGAGTTAACAAAATTTTGATTGATGTAACTTAAAATGGGTTTCACTAGTGATGGTCTGATGAAGCTTCATGAAGCAGTGTCATTATGTTCAGAGTCCACTAGATGGCGGTGTCTGCACTATTTTCCTTTGTTTTAAACAACTGTTTTAATGAAACATCATTTTTAAACTGGTGGTTCAAATAAAGACACTGTTTCATGAAGCTTCGTCTAGATTCCAAACTTAACTATGTTGATTTAGTGTTCTAATGAAAACCTCTTTTTTAAACTGATGGCGCCACCTACTGACCTCTAAACAACATACACTGCTTCATCAACATATCACTAGGTTTAACACTTTTATTTTGTTTTTTTTCTTATGTTTTTGTGTTGCTTTTGTCTTCATTTCTATCATTCAAAAGAAATAATTAGTTGTGGTGATGTTGCTGATGAAGCTTCATTAAAAACGGTGTCATGATTTTCAGAGATCAGTAGGTGGCGCCATCAGTTTAAAAATGATGTGATGTTTCATTAGAACAGTTGTTCGAAACAAAGGAAAACAGTGCAGAGACGCCATCTAGTGGACTCTAAACATAATGACACTGTTTCATGAAGCTTCATCAACACATCACTCCCTGATACATTGAAAGCATCACAAAGAGATGCCATGACAACGTTAAACACGAAATAAACAGTTAAAGTTTCTTGAATGAATTTGTTGCGACAGTAAATCGAGCACAACAAGTGTTTGTTGCTACAATCATTTTTGTGTTGCTGGACGAGTGCGTCTAATGGATTCACCGGACTAATGGGAAGAGGATGTGAACTCATGCCAGAGACGAGCGACTGGATCGGACTCATTATGAGTTTATGAAGAAGAACGAGTGCGTAAAATCCTAAACTGAAGCACGTGTCGGATGAAAAACAGACACACAATACTTGCGTGTGTGTGTGTGTGTGTGTGTGTGTGTGTGTGTGTGTGTGTGTGTGTGTGTGTGTGTGTGTGTGTGTGTGTGTGTGTGTGTGTGTGTGTGTGTGTGTGTGTGTGTGTGTGTGTGTGTCGATAACGTCACTCGCCGATGTAGCCGCTTGTGTCCGACTCTGGTTCTGTCTCCGTCCAGCAGGGATTCATGGAGAACCCCTTGAGGAAAACCAGACCCGGAATCTTCCTTCCTTTCACAATAAAAGCTGGAGACAAAGGAGAAGCTGGTCGTGGACGAGTCCAGAGTCGACGGCGTGTGACGGTTAATACGGCGATCAAGAGGCTTCTGGGTAAAAAAAAAAGAAAGAACGGTCGACACGGTTCGGTCCATTACGCCGTCCGAGTGACGGATGTTGGAATGATGAAAACAGAAGGAAACGTGAGATCATCTGATCAGATGGTTGAGCTGAAGGTCACGATGGACGGAACGATGCAGGAGCTTAATCATGCGTGAGAGACTCGAATCAAAGCTTTGATTTTCTTTTTTATGTCGAACAATAACCGCGTCCTTTCAGCCCCAATAACTCCACTGCACATTCTCCTGACGGCTGGTTTGTCCAGTTCCTTATTCAATCCTTTTACAATGTGTTATCTAGATCAGCGGCCCCGGGGCCAAATGCGGCCTTTAGACTTCATGTCGGGGGTCAGCGAGTAAGACTAGTCCTAGATGACTAACAATTGAATTTCATATTTATTTATTCATATTATAACACTGTAATTATATCTAAAAAAAATTAAATTTAAATATTCTTTTAAGTATGATGTTTATTAAATTAAATGATATATCATTATAATTTTAATTTAAATGTATTTAGCTTTGCTTCAATTCATGTTTAAGGTATTAAGGTTTCATAAAATGTTTAAAACTATATATATGATGATAGTGTATTTGCCTTAATTTAAAATAATATTTTCAGTACAATGTTTATAAAATGAATAATATTTACATTTTCTGATTAATTTCAAATCATATTTTAAGTACAGTTTTTATAATAAATACAATTATATATGATCATATTTACAGTACAATCTTTATTAAATGAAATATGTATAAAATTGTATCTATATTTTCTGTGTATTTATCTTAATTTAAAATCATAGATTAATTACAATTTTTATAATAAATAAAAGTATATTTAATAATATTTACACACACAATTGTATTTACAGTACAAATTTTATAAAATGAAAAAATAAATAGAATTATATTTACAATTTTTCTGTATTAAGCTTTATTTTGTTATTTTTATGTTTATCCGATTAAAAAAAATACAAATGAGATTTTTTTTTTTAAACTAAAATTCACAAAATAAAAAATCTGCAAAAATAAATAAAAACCGTATATCCCATAATAACTCAATGAAGTACAGGAAACATATAAAATAAACTAAATCTGAAGAAAGAGAAACAAAGAAAGTTTGTGTGTCTGTGGCGAAGAAGAAACATCGAGAATGAATTTAAGGCTCAAAGAAAGAAAATCAAAAACTGATGTTTTATTCTGTTTCGTTCTTGGACTGAATCCACGAGATTCTACTTCAGACTCGCGGCACAATAACCAGGAAACTCAAGATTAAATGTTTCTTTCTTTATTCAATGAATCTGTGTTTTTCTATTTTTGTCGTTGTCAACATTCGCCCTTTTTTTTCTGCATTTGTCTCGCAAACTGAATAGATTTTGATTTTTTTTTTTAAGAAGGTTTTGATAATGATCCAAGAAACCAACAACTACATTTCCTCAGGGGCCACAGTTTAAACAGTGGATGTTGTGAGGGGCCATCGAGCACAAATAAAGGGAAAAGTTAAAAAAAATCAAGCTAAAATTATTATTTTATTGTATTTTGTATAACTTTTTTTTTTTTATCGCAAAACTACTTTTTTCCTTAAACATTTTTAAATAGATTCACTTTTTATATTCACTTAAATAAAGGACAAATAAATACTCACAGAAATGACAAAAGTCCTCAAACAATCATATTCAGAGACTAGTAATTAATAAAAGAAATAAATACAAAACAAAAGGTTTAGTTTCTACATGATATTTGATCTCATCAACTACAGTCAAAGGGCCAAATGTTGGCCCCCGGATCCTTTTTTTTGTTGCAGTGCCACGACTATTTTAGCTCGACTGCCGAACCCGATTTATCCGTCTCGCTTTTCTACTGGGTTGTGCGAGCGAGTTCTGGAACACTACCGCCACCTGCTGCTCGGTCAGTACATTTCAATTTGTATACATGAAAAAGAAAATCATGAAATTATTCAGATCAAATAAATCTAGGACAGCAATAATGGCTGAAAATCATGATGAAGGTGGGAACGAGCTGCTTGGCGAAGGTCTGCGCTCTCTAATCTTCTTCTCATAATACCTCCAGAGGATCAATAAAGTTTTATCCATCCATCCATCCATCTATCCGTCTATCCGACTAGCTATCCGTCCGTCCGTCCGTCCATCCATCCACCAATCCGTCTATACATCTATCGATACATCCATCCATCTATCTATCTATCTATCTATCTATCTATCTATCTATCTATCTATCTATCTATCTATCTATCTATCTATCTATCTATCTATCTATCTATCTATCTATCTATCTATCTATCTATCTATCTATCTATCTATCTATCTATCTATCTATCTATCCATCATCCATCCATCCATCCATCCATCCATCCATCTATCTATCTATCTATCTATCTATCTATCTATCTATCTATCTATCTATCTATCTATCTATCTATCTATCTATCTATCTATCTATCTATCTATCTATCTATCTATCTATCTATCTATCTATCTATCTATCTATCCATCTATCCATCTATTTATCTATTTATCTATTTATCTATCTATCTATCTATCTATCTATCTATCTATCTATCTATCTATCTATCTATCTATCTATCTATCTATCTATTTATATATTTATCTATCTATCTATCTATCTATCTATCTATCTATCTATCTATCTATCTATCTATCTATCTATCTATCTATCTATCTATCTATCTATCTATCTATCTATCTATTTATATATTTATCTATCTATCTATCTATCTATCTATCTATCTATCTATCTATCTATCTATCTATCTATCTATCTATCTATCTATCTATCTATCTATCTATCTATCCATCATCCATCCATCCATCCATCCATCCATCTATCTATCTATCTATCTATCTATCTATCTATCTATCTATCTATCTATCTATCTATCTATCTATCTATCTATCTATCTATCTATCTATCTATCTATCTATCTATCCATCTATCCATCTATCCATCTATCTATCTATCTATCTATCTATCTATCTATCTATCTATCTATCTATCTATCTATCTATCTATCTATCTATCTATCTATCTATCTATCTATTTATATATTTATCTATCTATCTATCTATCTATCTATCTATCTATCTATCTATCTATCTATCTATCTATCTATCTATCTATCTATCTATCTATCTATCTATTTATATATTTATCTATCTATCTATCTATCTATCTATCTATCTATCTATCTATCTATCTATCTATCTATCTATCTATCTATCTATCTATCTATCTATCTATCTATCTATCTATCTATCTATCTATCTATCTATCTATCTATCTATCTATCTATCTATCTATCTATCTATTTATATATTTATATATTCTCAAATCTTGAACTAAATCATGGAAACAAATCCTGTAAATTAAGGATCTTGCGAAATGTATTTTAAGGAACGTTTATGACGATTAGTAAGAACTAATCAAAGAAGTTTTATTGTGAGAAATTAAGTTATATTTTCTAGTAACTTTTCTCTCTAAGATTATTACTGGTGTGTGTGTGCGTGTGTGCGTGTGTGCGTGTGTGTGTGTGAGAGTGAGGGGGGTACGTTTATCCCAGAGGGCGGGGCTCATGCGCGCAGACAGGTCTGGTGCCTTCACGGGCGTCAGGACTTTTTTTTTTTTTCCCACATGCAGCTCTGAGCGCAAGAATCCAGTCACTTTTTTTACGCACACCTGCAGCCCCCGGTCCCGCCTCCTCCTCCTCATCTCCCCCCTTCATCTCCCCCCTTCATCTCCCCCCTTCATCTCCCCCCTTCATCTCCCCCCTGGTTCTTCCTCCCAGACTCGCGGCCGGTGAGGGGCATTCGTCTGTGGGATGGGGCGCGAGTGGGACCTCGTTTCCTCCGGAGGGATGTTGGTTCTCGGGCTCCTGTTCCCGCTTCAGGTCTGGACTTTTAACATCCACGCGCAGCATCCGAGCGTCTACCGGGGGCCCGGCGGGAGTTACTTCGGGTATTCTGTGGACTTTTATCAGGCGTCACCGGACAGCAACACGTGAGTGGACTTTCTTATCATCTTTTTTAGGGGTTCAAGGTGATGATAAGATCCGTTTTTGCGCGTTTTGTGATACTTGATTTCAATCTTCCCATCAGGGTGAGTGTGTTAGTGGGGGCCCCGAAGGCAAACACGACCCAGCCGGGCATCGTGGAGGCAGGAGCGGTCTACTACTGTCCCTGGCCGGGGCACCAGGACAGCTGCAGACAAATCCCTTTTGACAGTTCAAGTGAGTCGGATCCACTTCTTCCTGCAGACACTTTGAGTTGGAATTCTCGTCAAGTAGATCCATCATTAGATTTGATCTTGAAATTATATTTTTCTGCAGATCAGAGAAGAAAAATAATCCATGCGTTTCCAAAAAATACACTGAAATATCAGCTCCAATAAACATTAAGTTTAAATGCAAAAATGACTCATATTCCAATTAAAAGTCATTAAATATATATTTAAGTGTAATTTGACTCATTTTCAAAACGTATTACGCAGATTATTCTTTTAAGATGCAATATTCAGAGCCAAAACTTGAAAAAAACATTTTATTTTGGTGGTTATTGTACTTGTACTCGTAGTACTTAGCTGGGAAATAAATAAGTTGTAATCTTAACCTGACGATTCTTGTTGTCTCTTCGCCTGAGGGTGCCAAAACATGATGATAAAAACAATAGTTAGGTATTAAATACGTCTTATTTATTTATATGATGCGTTCAAGAACACACCTCAACCATAATTCTGAACCCCATATATGTACTTATAAGTCAAATATTGTGGAAGAAATGTTGAATATTAAGTATGAAAATGTTTTAAATAGATGGAAAATGTGCAAAGTTTGAATACATTTTAAACATCATGAAGGCAAAACCGCAGAATATTAATTTTCCAATTAAATGAAAGAATTAATGGATTTTGAGCTTCTACTGTTACAGACTTAATTGTTATATAGTATTTATTCAATATTACTTTGTCACGGTAGGAAAACGCCCACACCTCAATTTTCCCTCCTATTATGGTAATGACTTCTGGATTTATGGGTCACTTTGCTTTAAAAAACAAAGATTTCTAAGCAGTTTAATCTGTTGCCTCTGGTCATTTTCCAGAATCCACTTGTGTTTTCCTTCTTATTTTCAGTGATCATGAACTAATTTAAGCATCTTTAAGTGCACGAAAACTATGTTTTTACCTTTTGTTTACGATTTGGTGTGTGCTTGAGTTCATATTCTACATGTTTTTCATTCGACGCCTATATATTCTCTTCATGACATGTCAAAAACACTTATGAATTGATTCTCCTGCCTAAAGACACCTTAAATACCTGCATAAACTCAACTATTTGCGAGAATTTCTGACCCAACAGCCTCTGTTTAAACCACTATTAAGCTTCAGGCGTCCCTTTTTTTTTTCCACCGTGACTTCTTGTAAAATATCCAGCGGACCTTCAGGGTCCAGGTCGCCCCCAGATGTTGCGACGTTTGTGTGTCTGGAAAGATAAGTCCATGTGGATCTCATCAGGGCCATCGGACTGAATGTGGGTCTGGCAGGTTTTCACCAGAGATCGGCTTCATCACGGTGACCTCCATGAGTTATCGTCGGAGCTGACCGTCCAATCAGTGTGTGCGTCTCATTCTTAATTGTGCATGTTTGGAGGAGAGAGAGAGGGAGGGAAAGAGAGAGAGAGGGAGAGAGAGAGAGAGAAAAAGAGGGAGAGAGAGAGGGGGGTAAACCGTATGCACATGGGTATTTAGTTCCCTTTTTGGATGAAAGGGGGTTTGGAGCAGGGTCTGCTTTTTATTAGATCTTTCAAATACATCTCCGTCTGCTTTACCCTCCTCTTGTCTCTCCATCCATCTCGCCCTCCATCAGTTTGACCCTTTTTTTGTGAGTGTCTAAAAATATCAGAGCATGAATAGGTTTGAAATAAAGGATCATGGATCACAAAATGAGAAAAATATGTTTGATGAAGGACAGATTTTTTTTTATTTTTGAGCGGAAAATCGGTTTGAAATGTTCGATCAAATCCATGTTTTTTGTCAAGATTTTTTGATATAGTTCTGGTTTCAAACTCTGTGGCATGTTATTTTTGGGGGTGAGTTACAAGATGAGATGGAATAAAGCTCATCAAATGTTATACTTTAAATCCTTTCAATTATATACTTAGGATGGAACAGATTTTAAATAAAAAAAACGTAAAATTATACCAAAAAGTTCACAGTGAAACCACATAAAATCCCTTAAATATAATAAAAACAAAGTCTAATTTATATCAAAGACATGGCATGAAGAAAACAGTTGATGAAGCTTCATGAAGCAGTGTCATTATTTTCAGAGTCCTCTAGATGGCGGTCTCTGCACTATTTTTCTTTGTTTTGAACACTAATAGACTCAGGGACTCATTCATTCCTTGTGCCAGCCATCGATCCATCCATCCATCTAACTATTCTAATGAAACATAATGTCATGTTTAAACTGATGGCGCCACCTACTGACATCTTAACAACATGACACTGCTTCATGAAGCTTCATCAACACATCACTACCACAAGAATTTACTTTTTGGGGGCCCTCAGCCAGTTGTGTGGGAGATCCTGGACATAGAAGTTAAAAGTGTTGGACTTTTGACAAAACTGTTCAAAATCTCCAGATTGTTCTTCAGACAATTTTGAAATGTTTGAGTGGAATTTAAAGCACAGCGTTTTGAAGAACACCTACCTAACTATTAAGAGACTTTTTGTTAATGACTGAGGTTTCAAACTTGATCACACTACAAGCAAATATTTAAAACACTGAGTAGGTTTTCACCGTCAGATGTTAACAAACATCCGGAACCTAAAAAATTGGGTCAAGGGGTCAATCTATAAACTGTTTAATCGGAGTGCGGCAAGTGTTTTTTCTACATAAAAGTGAAGAAGTCTTGCCACAAAATTTGAAATCTGATTAAATTGACATTACTTAACCAACCATTTCAAAATGGGCCACAAAAATTGTCATGGCGGACCAGGTTTGGCCCCCGAGCCTCGTTTCCTTTAGAGCTCTTGGATCACTTCCTGTCCAAGAATTGCGAGGATACAAATACATAAGATATCAACACGATGACATCACTTCCCCTTTTATTTCCCTGTTCAAATATTTCCTTCAACTTTGACTCACGAGAACTGAAGCAAATGTTCGGTTCATTCTTCAGGGTCACGAGGATTTATTTCACAAAACCTTCAAAGTTTTCCGCCTCCCTGGAGTTAATTCGGGGGTTATTCCTCACCATGGGTGTTTTTCGGGGGGTTAATTGTGAGGTTCAGGTCAGCGGTATAAACACTGAGGAGTGTGTGTGTGTGTGTGTGTGTGTGTGTGTGTGTGTGTGTGTGTGTGTGTGTGTGTGTGTGTGTGTGTGTGTGTGTGTGTGTGTGTGTGTGTGTGTGTGTGTGTGTGTGTGTGTGTGTGTGTGTGTGTGACCAGGTTATGCAAAAGTTGATGGATGAGCGAGACCACGGCGGGTTTTTTCTAGAGTTCCAGCAGAACCATTACTACAGGTATGAGACCTACTTAAAGAAAAATGGAAGGTGCTAGCACGACCATCTGTGAACTACTGGTTTTCATCTCCTGACTCGGTGTGTACCTGAGTTTGAGTCGCTCGCCTGACACAAGGCAGACGGTGTCAGCGGTGGTTCGGTCGGTGGGGGTCGATGCTGGAGATGTCGTGTACAGACGAAGATATATGACGAGTATTCCAACAAAAACATGTGATTTATCTTCATTTCTATTAATGTTAAAATCAATTCTATCGTTTTGAATAGGAAATCCCATACTGCACTGCAACAGTTCTTGTAATGATCGTGGATTTGAAGGATTTTAATCTTGTTTTTGTCACTAATTATGCGGTTTAAGTAGAAGAAGAACTGTTGATGTGGTGATCTATAAAGATGTCAGTCATTAAGATAAGATAAGGAGCTTAGATTATAGATGTCAACAATTATACACAAATGAAAGGAATTTAATATTAAGATAATTTGGTTAATAAAAATCATTTTTGGTCACCAAAAACAAAACTATCAAAAAAACGTGGGATGCTAATTGTTCCTCCTTTGTTGAGTCCAAATAGAACCACAGACTTTACCAAATAAAAAGAAAAAAGAAGATTAAAAAAACTTCAATTGTGGCCCAGAAAATAAGAGTTGAAACAGAAACCAGTATCAGCTTCTGGTTTAATTATTGAATGCTAATATTAGCATGTAGCATATCTGCGGTCAATCAAAGTAAAACATTTCCCGCTTAACCCTTGTGTTATCTCAAAGTCAGGGTTGTTGTCAGGCCACCGGGTCACCTTGACCCAGAGAGAACCCAATGGCTAATTTGGTGGACTATGTGATTGTAGAGTAACACATCTGCACAAAACCAGCCCAAGGTAGTTAATAAAATGTAGAAGAATCCAACAGTTGAATGAGTTGTAAATCTGCACCGAGCAGTGTGCAAAAATGTAAGTTAGTAAGTCATTTATAATTGTAGAGCGCTTTTCCAGACTTGGCTCACAAAACGCTTAAACAATCAAAACGATGTAGTGCAGTATGCACACTCAAATGGCCAGACAATTGAGTGTGGATCGATGGACACTTTCCACCCTCAACGGTCGCCAACTTAGTGACGTAGATGGCGCTATTTTTAGAGCTACTTCGCTAAATGGAAGTTACGTCACTGCGTAAATGTCTCGAGAAAACACTAATTTTACCACAAAACAACACAACAACGATAATAACATGATGAAACACAACTTAATAACTTGGTTCGATTGCTAAAAAAAACGCTGTCAAGTTTCGGTGATCGTGTTCCAACGGTTGGTTGCGATAAAAAGTAGTAGAAGAAGAAACTGTCGAGTCATTTCAGGTAAGCGTGTAGCGGCAGTGATCGATTTTGATTAAATAAGTAAATAAACAATATTTTCTAGAAACGAAAAGCACAAATGAACTTTTTAAAATTAGATTATGCAGAAATTTCACGTGGAAAAACCGATTTATTTCCCCCAGGACTAGAAATGTATTCTTCTTTTTAGGCTTTTGAAAAAAATACACTTGAAATTACTTTTAGCCCCTTTTATGGATCTACTTCCTATCAAATTTACTTAAAAAATACAAATTTAATGTTACGTTTTTGGACCATGTAAACAAATCAGTGATTTTAAAATAATGTTTTATATTAAATATTATATAAAAAGTCTGCTTAATATAAGTACCACCCTGTCGAAATTTGCGCACTTTAAATCAGTGCACTTAGTGAAGTGCACAATTTTGAGACACAGCAACAGAGACTATTATTCCGCTTAAAACTAAAAATAATGCAGAAAGTTCACCCATAAGAAAAAGCGTCAAAATTAAAAGCGAAATATGCTATATGTTAGCATATAGCTTGTGCTGTGTCTCAGATCAATTGTGTAACAAGAAGTGTGTAGAGACCCAGATGTCTGGAGGTACGGCTGGGAAACGTCACCACAGACCAACACCGTCAAACCCAATCTAACACTCACACACGGCTCGTAACGTGTTTATGTGCCACTCTCTGAGGTGTTGTTCACTTTTATGGAGCCTTCACTTAAAAAACAAAAAAAACCGTCTCGTATCCTGACAAATGTGTGTTGCCGGAGGTTGGCAAATGGTGTTTTTTTGAAGTGAGTTTACAGACTTGTTTAGAGGTTTTCCATCCACAACAGTCGATGAATATTCCACTTCATCCCCGTCTTCCTCTCTTCCGTCAGATAACCGGATGATAAAAGTCAACGGGACGAGGGAACCTCTGGAGTTCAAGTCGCACCAGTGGTTCGGAGCGTCGGTCCGGACGCACAAAGGGAAGGTTGTGGTGAGTGTTGGATTGATTTCTTCCATTTTAAGATGCCGTGTTGTTTAAGGGTTGTTTTGTTTTTTTAAACTGTAGGCATGTGCGCCACTGTACCACTGGCGAACGGTGAGGGTCAGCGCCGAGAAGGACCCAGTTGGGACGTGTTATGTTGCGGTTCAGAACTTCAGCGCCTACGCCGAGTACTCGCCCTGCAGGACCAGTGAGTCGCCGAACCGCTCTGTTGGATTCTTTTCTAGATGATGGAAAACCTCTCGTCCATGTTTATTTATCTACGTCTATAGATATACGTTCTTAAATAATGATTATCAATCATTTTGGACCATGTAAAAACACGTGGTTATTTGAATGAAATATTGTATGTAGTTGTTATTGTACATTTTCTTCACATAAAAGTACAAATTTCTACTTATAATGTTCTGAACCTTATATTACAAGCGACTTAAAGTGATATATTTTGATTAAATGAGTAAAAACACAAACTTTTCTAGAAGTTAAGAGCACAAATTAAGATCAAATAACTTTTTTTAATTAGATTCTGCAGCAATTTCACACGAAAAACGATTTATTTCCCCCAGAACTATAAATGTATTCTTCTTTTTAGGCTTTTGAAAAAAATACAATTGAAAAAAACGATTTTCTAATATATTGTATTCACTTTTATTCATTTTATAGATCTGCTTCCTATCAAATTTATCAAATGTAATGTTACGTTTTTGGACCATGTTAAAAAAATCAGTTATTTTAAAATAATGTTTTATACTAAACATTATATGAAAAGTCTGTTTAGTATAACGTTTTTTTTATATTAAACAGAATTAAAGGGATGTTATCTGAAGATCTAAAAATAACTATACTGTGGAGTAGACAAAAAAAAGTACTTCCATTAAAAAATAATTCCTACATTTTGATCTACCATTTTGTTATTGTTGTAAAAAGAAACATGGAGGCTCTGTATGAATTCAATTATATTTTTAGACAAATTATAAAATTAATTAATTAAAAAATGTTTTTAAGGATTTATTTATTTAATTAATTCAGATTTTATGATAAAAGACACAAGTAACACGTGACTGTTATAGCAGTGAAATTAAATAATATTTATTATTCAAAATATTTCATTTATTTTCCTCTTTATTGAAACATTTTCTCATCAGTGCGTACATCCACATGTCCCGCTGCAGACCCTGGCTCCCCACCCTGCCTGTTTCTGTCCATCCTAATGACCTTAAACAAGTCCAGTCCCTCCAAACTTACCTCCGTAATCGAAGCATCAAGTCACGCAAAGACTCCATTTACCTGATTATTACCAACATGCTTGAGTTTGAGAGCTTTAACCAAATTACATTTAAGCTCAGGGCCTCTTTTTCTTTCCACACACTGTGGCCCCTTGTTTAACCGCAGAGCGCTGTTTTCATTGGACGTTATTTTTATTTTCTACGACCAGAGAAATTAGCTAAAAACGTTCTGCTCTCATTGTGTTTTCTGGCCGTGCAAGGAGATGAAAATCACAGAACCTGGTCAGTGAAGGACACACTGCAGGGACCACTTTTCACTTCGTTTCCATAGCGACCTTATCGTCATCCCCCTTCTTATCAGCCCGGGGTCTTATATCTGTTCTGTTCTGTGGATAGGATGCAGAAGATGTCACTCCCCCGGCCTTTCTGAAGTTTCTTCTTTGACCTCCCAAGATTCCGTCAGTGATACGGGGGGTTTGAGAGTTAAGGGGGGGTTTGAGAGTTAAGGGGGTTCACTATCAGGTGGAGACAGTAGCTCTGATGGAACGACGGAGGGAGAAGAGAGAGGAGATGAAGAGGGTCTTTGAATTGGGTGTGACTAGAAGGATTGAGTTCAGAGACATGAAAAAGACATGAAAAAGAGAAGAGGTCACTCATCAAGTGAGGTCAAGATGGAAGAAGCTGAGTAACCATGGCAACAACTAAAACATTACTCTAGGCAATTTATGATGTTTCTTTTTTTTTTCTTTTACGAAAGTAGGATGATTCTTAAGAACAAGTTTTTTTTTACATTTTCTCCACATTAGAATACCTTTTTTTTCTTATAATGTTCAGAACTTTATATTAAAATATATTTAAAGTGATAATAACTGATCATCTAAAGTAATTATTGTTTTTTTAAATATTTTACATGAATAATAAATTAAAAAACAAACAAGAGTAAATAAATGATAATTATAAAATATTTCTCCTTCAACATCAGTTATACTTTTTGTTGACGTCCATAATCCTTGTTTCTTATCTTATCTTAAACACTGGACTCTTCATAGTTCACCAACTTGAACAATAATCAATAAGTTGATTTTTTGAATGACTTGGCGGACCAGATTTGGCCCCCGGGCCTTAAGTTTGCCTGAACTTCTTGTGGGAAGTGGGATGTAACCAGCTTTTATTTTGACAAGAATAGGATGATTCTTATCCCTTGTGTTATCTCAGGGTCAAGGCGACCTGAAGACCCCGAAAACAAATGTATTAGTGGTATCCCTTGTGTTGTCTCTGGGTCGAGGTCAACGACCTCCACCACTGCGTTCGTATTTATGGAAGCTAGGAAGGTTATTTTTAGGTCTTCCGGTCACCTTGACCCTGAGGAAACACAAGGGTTAAGAATAAAACAATTATATTATATATCCCTAATTTCCTATTGTTTGTCTCTAAGACTCTAGACTCTCCAGAAACTTAATTATTTTTCTCCTTTCTATAAATTTAAAAATCAATTCCCTAATCATTACAAATCCCGAAATGCTCTCCAACAATTCTTATATCGATTGTAGATCTGAAGGTTTTGAATCTTGATGCTAAAAGTTTTGGGAACTTCTTACTTAGAAGAAACATTTATCCAAAATCGTGCAATAAACCAACACAAAACTCAGAATAATTCAAGCCATATACTATATATGTATAATCCGGCCTGACTTAATACAGGTGGAGCCCTTCGTTTTGTGTTTCAAGGCGCCTTGTTTCAATGCCACCCACGAGCTAAGAAAAACAAAAACACTCATTTAAGGAACAATTAGTTGAGCACGATCACGTTTGGCAATTGAGCCCAAAACTCACTTTAACACCACTTTGCTTCAGCTGTTGTTTTTTAACGTTAAGCCACATTTATTTTTAAGCTCCATTATCCCCGCGTGAGGTTCGTGTCATTGTTAAAAAATATTTTTGTTCTTGGTGTGTTTCGCAGATGACCCGGACCCAGAGGGGCAGGGGTTCTGCCAGGCTGGCTTCAGTGTGGATTTCACAAAGGTAAAAAAAACAACAACCAGAAGAGAATTTTCTTTGCAAGTCAAAACTCCCTTTCAAGATTTATGAGATGATGGGAGCAAGACGAGAGCATGTTTGTCCCAAGAGGAGCCTCCTGTCTCTACACAACAGACTAAACACACACACACACACACACACATTCCTTCACTGTAGAGTCAAGATGAACCTTAGACCTCTGGCTCATGGTCCAACTCTACCCTTCTGTACAGGAAGCTGTCATTCTCTGGAACCGTGACAGCGGGAATTAAACCGGCGCACACGCCGCCGCTCATGTTAAAACACCATAGAAAAACGATCCTGTGACAAATGTATGTCACGTGACGGGTTTTTGTTCTCGGTTCCAGGAAGGACGGCTGGTGTTGGGAGGACCTGGAAGCTACTACTGGCAAGGTAGGGATGAGAAGATCTGATCTGTGATCTGTCTGGATGAACAGTCGCACAAATCTCTACACAAATATCATCAAAAGCCCCAAAAAAACGTTTTGGTTTTCGTCGCTTCCCCGCTTATCCATCGTTGGGTCGAGGGGGCAGCGGGTTCATGGAGTAGGCCCAACCTTTCCTCTCCACGGCTACATGGTTTAGCTCTTACTGAGGGACCCCGAGGTGTTCCCAAACCAGCTGAGAGAGATCACCAGTCTTAATCAGTTGCCCGAGCTACTAATGACTCTTATATAAATATGAAATATATATATATATATTTTTAAATGTATTGGAAATGATGTACATAACATTTTCTTAGTTTCTACACCAACATTTTCATAGTTTTGGTGTAGAAACTATAGTGCCAGATTCATTCAAGCAAGGGGCCACAGAGTGCCACATGGGTTTCATGTCCTACCTAGGGATTAATTAGGGTCACAGAACTTACCCTTAGGTCTGAATTAGGGTCACGGAACTTACCTAGGTATGAATTAGGGTCACAGAACTTACCCCTAGGTATGAATTAGGGTCACAGAATTTACCCCTAGGTATGAATTAGGGTCACAGAACTTACCCCTAGGTATGAATTAGGGTCACAGAATTTACCCCTAGGTATGAATTAGAATCCCTTATTCCCTTATTAGTCCCGCGAGGGGAAATTCGGTAGTGCTTTTGACAGGGTCACAGAACTTACCCTTAGGTCTGAATTAGGGTCACGGAACTTACCTAGGTATGAATTAGGGTCACAGAACTTACCCCTAGGTATGAATTAGGGTCACAGAATTTACCCCTAGGTATGAATTAGGGTCACAGAACTTACCCCTAGGTATGAATTAGAATCCCTTATTCCCTTATTAGTCCCGCGAGGGGAAATTCGGTAGTGCTTTTGACAGCCATTCACACGTACTGATGAGGGTCACAGAACTTACCCCTAGGTATGAATTAGGGTCACAGAACTCACCTAGGTCTGAATTAGGGTCACAGAACTCACCTAGGTCTGAATTAGGGTCATGGAACTTACCTAGATATGAATTAGGGTCACAGAACTTACCCCTAGGTATGAATTAGGGTCACAGAACTTACCTAGGTATGAATTAGGGTCACAGAACTCACCTAGGTATGAATAAGGGTCACGGAACTCACCTAGGTCTGAATTAGGGTCATGGAACTTACCTAGATATGAATTAGGGTCACATAACTTACCCCTAGGTATGAATTAGGGTCACAGAACTTACCTAGGTATGAATAACGGTCAAGGAACTCACCTAGGTCTGAATTAGGGTCACAGAACTCACCTAGGTCTGAATTAGGGTCACAGAACTCACCTAGGTATGAGTTAGGGTGACAGAACTTACCTAGGTATGAATAAGGGTCAAGGAACTCACCTGGGTCTGAATTAGGGTCACAGACCTAGGTATGAACTAGGATCACAGAACTTACCTAGGTCTGAATTAGGGTCAAAGAACTTGTATATAGAAAATAAGTTGAATATTTTGAGAACTTTTTTGCCGTTAAACAGTAAATGAGAAAAAACCTATTATATTATAAAAACTAAGAGGACGAATCCTGATCAAATAAAATATATAAACTAAGATTCTGTTTCAATTTCATACAGAAAAATGAATTTTTAGACATCCCTGAACACCAGACTTCAAAGCTTTTAAAAAATAATCCTCCTTTTAAGCTTTTCAAAAGAAAATAATCATTTGTAACACTTTAAACCCCCTTTTAAAGACCTAATTCAAAGAAAGAATTCAAATTCACCAAAAAATACAAGTTTACTATGCATGTTGTGTCGTTCAGGAGCTACCTTAGGTACAAGTGAAGGTTAAGGTTATTCCTTATTCAAAAAAAATAAACAACGCTTCAAGATGTGTTTATTATTTTCAAAATAAGGTAAAAATCAGGTCAGTATCACCTCGTAACATTACTTTACTTTCCCAACTCCCCCTTCGTCGCCCCTTTCCTCCACGAGTGTAACGGTGCAACAGGAAGTGAGTGTTTGGGTCTGTAATGAGCTGATGGACGGTAATGAAGTGTGGAGGAACCAACCCTCTGCCCCGGCGTGGGGCTCCGAGAGAGACCTCGGAAAGAGTGAGGAGGGATTAAAATAAAGAGGAAAGTAGTTTTGATACGGATCTGGTCAAGAGACAGGAAGCCAGGGAAACGTACAAAATAATTGTTAGCATTGCTAAAGGCAACATATAGCAATGCTAGGTTTTGTAGCTTTTACTTTGTTGTGTATTTATTAGGGGTGTGAAAAAATGTGTTTTTCAGGATACTTTATAAATATTCATTACATTCTATTTTATCATAGTTCTTTTATTGTTTATACTTAAAGTAAAAAAAACATAACATACAAATATTCACAGCGTTTTATTCATTTTTGTGTTACTTAAACTTCAGGCCACTAAATGACACCAGTCACCACATCATTCGCAGCTAAAAGTAGAAGGAAATCCCACAATGACTGAGGACGAGAGGATACAGTCGACTCTATCAGCTATTAAAGCGCGTATCAATATGATACGTATTGCCAGATTCTTAAAAATACACAGTAGGGCTGTAGCAGTACGCTAATCTCATGATTCGATACACGATTCGATACAGTATATTTCGATACATTTGCATATATCTGGAACAATTTTAGGGGAAACTGAATTTTAATGATGGCTCCACTTTGTTTCTGTTGAATTCAGAAAACTGTTGAAAATACAGTATGTCCAAACATCAGCTATAAAGGCTGTTGCAGTCAACTGTATCCTCTCGTCCCCAGTCATGACTGGGATCTTGCAGGATTTCATTGTTCCTTTAGCTGCGGAAGATGTAATGACTTCTGCCATCTAGTGGCCTGAGGTTTAATTGCAACACAAAATTGAGCAAGTACTCCTAAGCAATACTACAAATATAACCTTATTCCTAAAGTATGTATCGTGATTCGTCTCCTGTATCGTATCACCAGATTCTTTTCTTTAAACCTAACCCTAGTATTTACGTTGTATTTTCACTATAAATTAAGTACGGGGCGCCGTAAGACTAACTGTAATCATCTCAGTAGGTTTTTACGTAAACAATCACCTCATCCCAGGAAGAAACCACTGAATTAGCATCAGTGATTTATGCTAGCATAGCAACAAAGTGTCTCATTTATCAGACGAATGTTAAACAACGAGAGAGAAAAAAAGTTATATATTGTTCTTGGAGAAGAACTCGGAGTGAGGAAGAGGGAATAGTGGGAAGGGGAAAGGTCAAGAGGGCATTACTCCCTGTCGGTGCGAGAAGGATATATGGAAGGTCGAGGGCAGCCATAGATAAAATCGTTTGTTAGCTTGACCCGCTGTCCCACTCCAGAAGAGGGCTGTTATTTTTCGGCCCATAATTCAACACTATGACTTCTCCGCGTTAAAAATCCTGTTTTCCCGCCAATGACGCAAGCTAACGTTTCTCGGGTGCGACGACCACGTCACGCTCTCTTTCTTAAGATGAAGATGCGACACCCCCCGGGTGTTTGTCTTTTGCTTATCTCTATGGTGTGCGTCGGTGCAGGGCAGGTGATGACGGCCGGGGTCGCGGAGATACTGAACGGCTACTCTTTGAAGGCCGTCCTGAGACGAGTCCCAGGGGAGAAGCAGACGTCGGCCGGCGAGGACTCTCACGACGACAGTTACCTCGGTAACTAGCGCGCTAGCTTGATTTGTACACGAATATAACACGTATATAACATCATTTTAACCGTAATTATTATTATTTTCTTACATTATTACACATATTTTCATAAATAACCCACTTGTTTATGGGTATTAGCGAGTTGCTAACAATGCTAACGTTATTATTAGCATCCTCTTTATGATTATTCAGAGTAAATAAGGAGGTCACTCGTTTGTTAGTGATTAAAATCAGATCCCAGATCGACATTTTTGCCTTCTTTACTATTGTTTCTTTGTAAACATTCATTATATTAAAAGAATATATATAACTAAAATTCCACAAAATGTAATCTATTTTATCTACTTTACGAGAGGTAAACGTCACGCCATTTTATGTGGCCACATATAGCTTTCCAACTAAAAAAGAAATGTATAGCATTTCAAATGTTAATATTTAATGTATGCAAAGACAAACAAAAATGTTAAGCTAGGCTCTACCCAGAGTATTTTACAGATGGAAGAGCTGTTTGTAAGTAAATAAGTAATTTGTCTTATCTTGAAGTAAGATACTTTCAAAGCAGAATCAGAACTTCTAAACCAGGAAAGCACTAAGACTACACATACATCTGCCAAATAACTAGATTCACTTCAAATAACATTCAAAACCAAAAAAGTACAACAAATAACAAGATTAAAGAATTGTGTTGGCTGACTTGGAATCTAACCAGCACCTCAGGAGGCCCAAGAGTCTATAGCGCTATGAGCTAGCAATCCACTTTGTATAAAGACTAGTTTTCTAATGTTTATTTGCTAGTTACTAACCCGACAGAAGCGGTTAGTAGCCATACAAGTGAATATACATTCCCTAAAAGCCTCTTAAAATCCGTCCTTAACTACAGAACCCCATTCTTTATGGATAATTCCTGAAGGTCTAATGAAAAATTGATTAAAGAAAAATGTAACTTTGCTAACAGACGACCACATAACCTCCTTGGCAGAGGTAATAAAGAAGCTTCACTTTATCAACGCTAAAAAAGACTCTCAAGAGAGAAGACGCCGCGTTGTTCTTGACATAAATCAACACTAACATATGGTGACGCACATCATGTTGTGTTCTCAGATAATTTCCGCCACATGTTGTCATGTGCTCCCCATTTGTCCGCAGGTTACTCGGTGGCCGTGGGAGAGTTCACGGGAGACTCCGAGCAAGGTAAGATGGTTCGCTGAGCGTAAATTCCCACTCACAGCTCATCGTTGCCTCCATTTGAGGGTGGGAGTCGTACGATAGTCTTCTAATGAGAACTGTCTCTGCTCAGCAGGGGTCACGACCCCTGAGGGAACAGGTCCTCGAGAGCTACTGATAAAGGGATTTCCTCTCTTTTCTGATCTGGCCGATTAGATTCCTCTAGACTTCTGCTGGACTTGATGTATTGTGTGGACGGAGACACGTTGTGTGATTAAAAACATGCAGGTGTGTGTGGGGGGGGGGGGCGTTTGGGGTCAACTCCAAATCCCCTTTTGTCAACGGACTTTCCAAAAATAACAGCGTGTTAGAAACAGTTAGAGGAATTTCCTGAGAAAGTCTGCTTCAAATACTTTGCTTAAATAGAGATAACACTCATCTGCCCCTAGAGACGAGTGAGCAGATATTTGTATTTATAGAATTATTCTTTTGAATTATACTTGAATTATCACACAGGTCCTCAAAAATGTCGGCATTATATTCTCGGACAGACTGTTAGATAAAAACAGTACAAAATAAATCACATTAATTATTTCTTTTTTTTTGGTAAATTTGACCAAAACATAGGGTCATGATGTGTCAAGAGTCAAAGGCTAAAATACTGTTTTTCAAAATAAAACAACTTTTAGTCATTAATATTTGAGGTGGTGTATTGTGTGTACCAGCAAGAATCTGGCTACATACAGGTATAAAAATAAGACATATTGTAAACTGTAGTAACAAGTATATATGTGTAGTATTGTCGAGTACTTGACTCTGGTGTGGCAGAATTTACAGACCACATGACTCTTGACAAAGTCATAACTGCTTGATTTGTTTTCAAACCAAGATATTCTCCAAATATCAGCTTTAAAAGCTGCTGGAGTCACTGTATCCTCTCGTCCTCAGTCATCACCGTGATATGAGGGATTTCTTTGTTTCATTAGCTGCAGATTACGTAATGAATGCTGCGATCTTGCGGCGAAAAGTTAAATTGCTTAAAAAAAAAAGAACAAACACCGTGAATATTTACAAAGTAATTGTCAATAAAAAAAAAATCGAATTGTTTTATTTCAAACACACTTTATGGAAATATAAACCATAAAAGAAGTATGACAAATTAAACATGATTTAAAGGCAAAAAAGTTCAGGATATATAGATGTATCAATATCAAGTAAAATGTGTATAAATTATATAAAAAGAATATATATATTTCGACCCGGTTACAAATACCTCAAGGAATGAAACTGGTCCCTTGACCGGGGTCTGCATAATCGGATCTGACATATGAGAAGTGGAAGTATTTCTCTTTTTAAAAAAAATGTGAAAAATAATTGGGCCATGTGTCACTGCACACTATATTCCGTGCTGGATTCGACCCCCAGACCTTTTGACACATCATCGCTGCCAGGTGTTTGAGAGTAAAGAACCTTGGTTTCGTAGGTTCTAGATCAAGGCTGGGCTGTTACATTTTATTGTGACTGTTTTACTTAATACATAAAATTAATTTTATTTAAAGATTTCTTTTAAATAAATATAAATATAATTTATTTAACTATTTAAAGTAAAATACATCAAACAAGCGCTAATACGCCATAAAAATTAATTATTTGTAAATTTCATTGAATAAATATGATATTCAAGCATCACGAAAAACATAAATCCAATACCCACAAAAAAAGAACAAATAAAAGGGAAGAAAAAAGAGTTGAACTTGTAATAAAATCCATCAGAAACATTTGTTAACGATCAGTTTTATAGTATTATTACTTGTTCAGTCTAACACCGTGACGATCCTCCGTTTACACACCTCTGACTCACCCCCCCCTTCCCTGCGAGGACCCCCGATGAACCCCCTCCAGCTCAACACATGTCGGGAACGCTTTAAACCCATCCTTAAGATGTTACACATGTCTCTTTATGTGTTGTCTTGTGGTCCCGAACTTGTTGTGGTCTCCCCGAGTTGTCTTCAGACTTCAGGGTTGAAGACGGAGTTGGGAACGAACCCTTTAAAGGTTTGTGGTCGAGCCAAAGAGAGATGGTGCTGGAAGGGGGGGAACGATGGGTGGTGGTAGGGGGGTCTCTTGGTTCTTCTGATCGCACTCGTCCATCAATGATCTCAGCAGCTCCACAGCTGCTTGACGGGAGAATAATTCTAATCTCTCGGTGTTTTTCTTTGTTTGGACAGAGCTCTTGGCGGGGGTCCCGCGGGGCGCACAGAACTTTGGATACGTAAGTAATAACTGCTCCCACAAACAGGAAACACTTTGCTCAAGCGTGACAACATAACGGCCGATAACTATTAGACATTACGTTTCATATCGAGGGAGACGGATGACGAGAGCGGAGTCAGAACAACGAACATCAGAACCAATATTTGTACCTGCAGCCCATGGAAAATTTAAATTAAATAATAAATACGAATTTTTGGACAAATTACTTTTAATGAATAAAACTTTTTAATTAGTTCACAAAATAGATGAATGTTCACGTTTATACAGTGACCTGTGAAGAGACCAGTGTTTAAGATAAGATTAAGAAAACATATATTACAGATCTAAATAATTATACAAATAATACAATATGAGACTTTCAATCAGAGTAAAACTGAGGTTGATGGGAATTTTATAGTTCCAGTGAAAGAAAGTTTGGTAAATAAAAAATGTGGTTAAGAATATTAAAAATTCCCCTGATGTAATTAAAAAGAAATCATATTTTCAAGCACCATGATACGTTTTTTCATTAGTTTTGTCCTAAAAAATATTTAAGACAAAATGATCTTGTTTAAAAAGTTGCTTCAGCACATTGTACTCGTAACGACTCATCAAAATGTACATTTATTTGAATTTAAATGTGGAAAGTGACTGTTCTCTTCCATTAAAGACACATAATAAGTGATTAAATTCAAATTAAATTAATTAAATGCAAAGCTTTATTTATCAAGAATATAGCCTTACATTTTATTTATTTAAATAACAATAAAAAGTTTTTTTATTGCACACATGTTAATAAAATGGCTAACATTAAGGCATAAATCATGTTTAATAGTCTTATATTGAGTGTGACCCCCATATCTATTTAAGCTAGCTATGTATTATGGGGTGTCAAAGTTAAGCGAACTAGACCCTTTTCTAACTATCAACAGGAGTGAATAAATCATAGCGTGAGACCTTGGTGAGTGACGTCATTGGCTGTCATGGATGTCCCTTGAAGAAAACAGTTTCTTAGTGTAAATGATCATAAATAATCTGCCACCATCACCGAAAAAGCGCCGCGGGGATTGAAAGCCGACACTTGTGACGGTTGTTTTTCAATAGAGCCCTCAGTGTTGTCGTAAACTTGTGAATCCTCCCAAGGGTTTGGTTGTGCAGCGTGATCTTCGTATGGGAACATGTCCCCGGGGGCGACTGTGTCGATCCTTTCTAATGACGCCCGGCTTCCGCTTCACGTGGAGGCTGGCGACCCCACCTAACCCCTGCTAACCCCTCTCCATACACGGGTCTGGACCCCAACCTGTACAAGATCCCCAAAGGCAAACAGCCTCAGTAGCTAATCCTCGGCAATGTATCCGGATCATTTCGATGTGTATAATCGTATTTTTGCATCATAAAAAAAGTGAATTATACGTTGAATAAAGATGCTGAACAGACGCATGAGTGTGTCTGTGCAGCATCTCGGGACAACTTGTATCCTCTTGCATGTGTGTGTGTCCAAGTGTGTGTCAGTGAGCCCCCGGCTGTCTCCATGTGGTTGTTATTTTAGGTCTTATGAAGGAATTCCCAGCCTCCCCCTTCCACGGGTTAGTTTGGGGGGAAAGGAGACAGAAATGACGGGGAAATGTTACAGAGACGGTGGTGGTGGTGGTGTGGGGGGGGGGGGGGGGTAGAGTAGAAGAAAGGGCTTCGACCAATAAAGGTTGTTTTTTTTTTGCGTGATGTTTTCGTTGGCCAATGTGGAACCAAGGACGGAAGTGGTTTGTTACATCTGTGTCATGTTGCACCGCCGTTTGTTCTAGGTGGCGATTATCAACTCCACGAATCTGACCTTCATCCAGAACTTCTCAGGAGAGCAGGTATTAGCATCGTCTCACATTTTGTTAGGTCTCGGAGGTGTAGCTCTTTTCCCAGGCCGATATAAAACACACTTAACTCTATTATCCCTCTCTTCAGATGGCTTCCTACTTTGGCTACGCTGTTGCCGTCACAGACCTGAACGGAGACGGGTGAGTTCGGGACCTGATTTGAACTGGGAATCTTTTCTAGCTCTATATGAACAAGCGTTCTTTTTCCACAGGTCGGACGATATTCTGGTTGGGGCGCCGCTCTACATGGAGAGGGAAATGGAGACCAAGCCAAGGGAAGTGGGGAGGGTCTACCTGTACCTCCAATTGGCTCCCTATACTTTCTCCAAACCTGTGGCGTTGACCGGTACATACACCTTTGGGCGCTTCGGGACAGCTATAGCGCCGCTCGGAGATATCAACCACGACGGATACAACGGTGAGATGAACTCTGCAGCGAGAATTCTGAGCCGCTCTAGTAGAAGAACTCGCATTTCTCCGATTCCTTAAAAACTCTTAACTGGCTGCCAGTTTCTTGCAGGATCAATTTTAAACTTTCAGATCTATTCATGGTCAGGCTCCTCCTTACATAAGTGATCTGATCCAGCCTTACACCCCAACTCGGGCTCTGAGGTCTGTGGATCAGAATCTACTGATGGTTCCTCGCACACAGTTCAGGACCAGAGGAGAGAAATCCTTCCAGGCTTTTGCTCCTAAGCTTTGGAACGATCTTCCTCTCTCTTTTTGTTTGATGGATCTACTGACTCCTTTAAGAAACATCTTAAGACACTTTTATTCTTGCAGGCTTTTCCTTGATTTTCTGAGACTCCTGTGTTCGTCTCGGTGTTGTCTTGACTTTTTAAGCATATATTTTATTGAGTATTGTTTTGATTGTTTAAGCGCTTTGTGACCCTGGTCTGGAAAAGCGCTCTACAAAATACAAATGACTTACTTACTTTCTTAAATCCCACAAAGTATTATAGAACATCAAGAACCAAAATGTCATACACTAACATCCAAGCCAGTGGCTGTATGGTTCCCTCAGGTACTCAGGTTTCCTTCCAAGTTTCCCCAAACTTAAGGCATAATCAAGGTCTCTAAATCGCTCAAAATGGGAGCTGTCCAGGCGACCTGTATGGGGTGGGCCCCCACCGTTTCCCCTACCAAAGCAGCGTGACCCCTACAGCTGCCCTATGTATGAGTAGACATAAAAAAAACGTGTAAAAACACCAGATATGTTATTCTGCGATGGTTTTAATGCATGACAACAACTTTATATTTTAGAGGAACTAGTTGCACAGCCCCTACTCTTACTGTACTCTCAAGTCCTTCGGTTTAAAATGACTTTATAGGGGCTTGAGAAAGAGGCTGGAGGGGCCTCAGAGAGCAGATATTTGTCTGAAAAGTATGTGATACAAAATTCTGAAGATGGAAGTAGAAAAACACTTCTTACATCAACAATGTGTTCAGGTGAATGACAGACAATTTTCTTTGTCTGTGTTTCCTGTCTCATATCCACTGTTTGGTCTAGGCTTGAGGAAATCCTATCCAACGCCGCCTAACTCAACTCCTCAGCCAATGAGGAAGTGTGAGGATGAAAGGTCGTCCCTGTGAACTGGTTTCCTTCTGGAAGTTCTGGACGTATGCGTGTGCATCAGATGGAGTTATTTTTACCGCACCAGATGTGCTTCGGAGCTTCATTTATCTCCGGAGCCTTTTTCTGTCCTTCATCCAACATCTATTGTCTGTGTTTGTTTTATCCTGTCTGTGATTGGACGGCGGGACACACAACCATCGCGGTCTGGAGCCCAAATGTTTTGGGGAGATCTTTGAAGACGAACGACTTGACGACGTAGCGCATCTGGCACTCGCATGACACCGAAAACTCGTGTTACTTATTCATGAGCAGCGTTTGTGTTGCCACGCTGGTTAACACTTTAACTAGCGGATCAATAGCCGAAGAGTCAATACATGTTTTTTTCACATGGACGTGAATCAAAAAGGCGTCAGGATGTGAGAGTCTCTGAAGAGCAACACAACCTGAGAGGAGATCATTATGACTTCATGCAAAATTCAGAAGAAGGAAAACTGCAGTGCCACTTGGAAAATGTATCCAATTAGACCTAACGTATATCAAGACAAAGTGAAGAAGCCATTTGATAAGAGTTTAATCCTGTTTTCAGATTTGTTTTTGCATCATTTTTTAATGATGGTGGTTTCACAGATGCTAGAGTGGCCTGAGAAGTTGCAGGTTCTGGATGAGATTGTGACGTTGTGTCCTTGAGCAAGACACTTTACCCTGTTTCATCCTAAAGGTTGAGCTGAAGTGCTGCGTCGCAGCCTACTCCCATCAGCGTGTGAATGCAAGACTTATTTTAAAGCGCTTGGCGTGCTGAAAAGGCATGGAAAAGGGAACCTGAAAACAAATGTGTTTGAGGTATCCCTTGTGTTGTCTCTGGATCAGAAGCAACACAGCATTTGTTTTCAGGCCCCCGGGTCAACTTGACCCAGAGATAACACAAGGGATAAGTAAGAGCCATTTACCATTTCCTTTTCCCCTACAGTTTTATTCAGAACAAATATAATTATGTATTCTAAATAGTTCTAAACGTTTAGAAATTCTGAAAACATTTCCTGTTTTAACTTAAATTCTTGCGTATTTTTTTCACTTTTGCCATATATTTTAATAAATAGTTTGAGAAACAAAATCATTACAAAGCATTTTTGCAAAATTTAACAGTTTTTCTTTTTTTTATCCAAAGTAAATCCAAGTAGTGTTGTTCTCATTTAAAGTGTGTTTTTAAACTGTTATCATTTAATCATGCAAGGAACCGAAAATTCCTAAAGAAATATGTGTAGCTGCTAACCTTTATCAGGGCCTTAAACAAAAAAATAGTATCAAAATATGCACAACTTCACCACCAGATCATGAAGTGTTTGAATCTTCCATCTTGAGTTTTCCCCCCAAATAGCATAACTTTAAACAATACACTCTTCATAAACCATGGTAATGATGTGCATCTGTGATTTAGTTAAAACATAATTTTTAGCCTCTAGTTATTTAATCATTAAGTGCTTTACTCATTTGTTACATTTACTTTTCGACAATTGAGCGTGCAGCTCAAATACGTGTTGTGCGGGTCATCGTTAATCCATGTTTTTTGCGTGTACATTTATTTACATGTAGCGGCGAGTCGACATCCAGGCACACATGCGACACACGCAGGCCTGGTATATACACTTGCATACACACATGGTTGCGTTTATCCTCTCAACCCCGCAATCTGCTTCATGTGGAACTCGTTGTTTAGGCTGAGAAAAAGGCTTGGGAGGCAAACAGGATGTCTAAAGGTGTGCGGACAGTGAGGTTCGATGGGATTCCGCTGCCGTCACCGACAATGGGAATAAAGACGTCATCTCAGAAGTGTTGCTACAGCAGTTCAGGACCAAAACAAAAGGCGCTTCAGATGTTAAATTCCAGAGGTTGAAATTCTGACCGTCGTCCTCAGCCTTCTATCTCCCATGTTTTTCTCGATCCGTCCGAGGCTTAGGTGAGGCTATTATTGTGTATTTTGGAGTAAACGTTCTGAGATTAGAAGTAAGTTCGGGCTCAGGTTGAGCTGGAGGAAAATTGATGGGGAGACAGAGTTCAACACAACAATGACTTCCTGGAATCTTGCCATAGCCGCAAGCATGCCAGGAAATCAAACAAGCAGAGACGGCAGGAAGTCACTTATAGCCACTCAGTCTTCCCGACTGGCAGCCGTTTAATACTTTAACGTGGAGACATTAGCGCCGCATTGATCTCTCGATTCTGACTAACAACTAGATATTCATGTGATTAATGGTTTTGGTAGTTTGTATGGAGGGAAATATTCAGAAAAACTGCAATGAAAACATTTTGTGGTAAAAGTGGTAACAGTAGAAGTCGTTATCTGTATTTTATCTGTTTGCAAAAAAAATTAAAAACAGGGTTTTTTTTTAATTTAGGGAACTTGATAATGAGATAATGCGGTGTTTGGAAATACCATCTGGTTCTACGAATGTTTTGAAGTCGTCACTTGAGCTGTCTCGCCTGCAGTTAATACAAAACTCTGCAGCGAGAATTCTGACCCGCTCTAGTAGAAGAACTCACATTCCTTAAAACTCTTCATTGGCTGCCAGTTTCTTTCTCTTCAAGATCCATTTTAAAAATCTGGTTCTTACCTTCAGATCTATTCATGGTCAGACTACACCTTACATCAGTGTTTTGCTTTTGATTATTAAAGCGCTTTAAAAGTAACTATTACTTACTTACTTACTTAGTTACCAATAATAAGTCACAATATGTGTGAGCTGCTTGGCAGAAGTCTGCTCTCACTTTAGAATACTTTTGAATTATTTTGGTGGTTATTCTTATAGAATGATTTATCTATATATATATATATCTATATATATAGATATATATATAGATATATATAATATATATATAATATATATATATTATCAACCGATGATTAATGCAACATTCATGATTTAAAGTGATTTTCAAACTCTAAAAAAAATGAAATTCTGACAAATGTGACCCAAAAATTGAGACTTCTCAGCATCAAACAAACTGGTGGCTCTAAATTCTGTGTAAAAATCATGAAATGACAAATTTAAAAGACGACTTTTAAACCTTAACACATCCTTGTGACACAGCTGCAGTTACAACTGCCTAAGATATCATTTAAGTGGTTATTAAACCTTCTCTTTGTAACACATCTGTCCTTTTTGATCACTTTATCAATTCATAAGTTCATTGTAAGAACATATATCAGCTAAAAGAGTGTACATGAAATTGGTAAAATTGTTTTTTGGGGGATAGAGGGACACCTGGAGTTGTCGGTACGACGTCTCAAAGGGAATATTTGTTCTTATGAGTGGAGCATATTTTGGTGGAACACCCAGTCCGTTTCTTGTCCGCAGTGCATAAAAGAATCAGTCGTAAGTTTTGCGAAAGTGATGAATGAATTAGTGGCTAAGATGCTAAATAGCGTGGATTGTAATTTGACATGGACCGTGACTGAGGTCGGGGCTCCTTTGAGGAGGGGGGGGGGGTTCTTTGGCTCCCACCCAGACATGACCATATCCTACAGAAATCATGATTCACGACCAAAGGCTGGAAAGCTCTTTTCATTCCTCTCCGTGTCCTACCTACGTGTTTTTCCTCCGTCCCCGCGGGATTCTAACTCGGCTGATTCCTAAACCAGGTGCACTCTTGTGTCTCTCAGACGTGGCGGTGGGCTGTCCGTTCGGCGGAGAGGATCGCGGGGGAAGAGTGTTGATTTTCAACGGCAACAGAGACGTCACTTCGCGTGGCCTCGTCCTGAGCCAGGAGCTGAAGGGAGCGCCGGCCCCCAACGGGGGCTTACCTGGATTCGGATTCACTCTCAGAGGAGGCCAGGACCTGGACAACAACCAGTACCCCGGTAACAAGTCAAACCCTTAAAGGGAAAGTTCGCACAAAAAAAAGAAAATCAAATTTCACTCATATCCTACTCACTTGGGATTGGGATTATTGTTAGACTAATCCATTCCTTTTTGGAATAATAGGCAAAAATCCTATTCTAAATCCATATGAAGGATGTGAACCCACTTTTCTTCGTCCAAAAAGACACTAAAAACATCCAAATACCTCCATACTGCACGTCTGTCCCGTCCCTTTCGTATTGAAGCCTCGACATTACAAGTTGTTCCGAAAAAATGTAAAAAAAAGTCTGATTATTTTCAGCAGAAGCTAAAAGTCTATATTGCTACACATACAGGAAGCATGTTAGCATGATAGCCTTTGATCTTCTGCTACAAACAGGCTTAAAATGTACACTTGTTTAATTTTTTTCCAAACTATTTCTCTGGTCGTGGTGTGATAACAAGTTGGACGTGACAGACGAGATGTATGGAGGTATTTGAAAGTTTTTAAGTTTGTCTTTTTGAACAAGAAGGTCATATGGATATTCAAGAAACATCTTAAGACCTTTTTATATGTTCAGGCTTTTCCTTGATTTTCTGGAACTCCTGTTGTGTTATCAGTTTTATCTTGACCTTTAAAGTATATATTTTATTGAATATTGTTTTGATTGTTTAAGCGCTTTGTGACCCTGGTCTGGAAAAGCATTTTAAAAATAAAAATTACTTACTTACTTACTTACTTGTGAGTCAACTAAGGGTTGGGATTATTGTTAGACTAATCCATTCTTTTTTGGAATAATAGGCAAAAATCCTATTCTAAATCCATATGAAGGATGTGAACCCACTTTTCTTCGTCCAAAAAGACAAACTAAAAACATCCAAATACCTCCATACTGCACGTCTGTCCCGTCCCTTTTGTATTGAAGCCCCGACATTACACTTTTTTTCCGAAAAAATGTAAAAAAGTCTTGATATTCAGATTGTTTTCAGCAGAAGCTAATAGGCTTAATTGCTACACATACAGGAAGCATGTTAGATTTTGAGCTTCTGCTACAAACAGGCTTAAAATGTACACTTGTTTAATTTTTTTCCAAACAATTTCTCTGGTCGTGGTGTGATAACAAGTTGGACGTGACAGACGAGATGAATGGAGGTATTTGAAAGTTTTTAAGTTTGTCTTTTTGAACAAGAAGGTCATATGGATATTCAAGAAACATCTTAAGACGTTTTTATTTCTTCAGGCTTTTCCTTGATTTTCTGGAACTCCTGTTGTGTTATCAGTTTTATCTTGACCTTTAAAGTATATATTTTATTGAATATTGTTTTGATTGTTTAAGCGCTTTGTGACCCTGGTCTGGAAAAGCGCTATATAAATACAAATTACTTACTTGCTTGCTTAAATTTCTAGTTGACATAGGAGTACAAAACGAGTGAAATTTGAATTTTGCGTGAAGTATCCCTTTGAGAGTCTCTAGAAACTCCTCTTGTTACAATCTCCTGTTTTTTCACCTCCGCATTTCATCGCCTGCCGTCTCTCCTCCGCTACCCTCACCTTGTTGTTTCCTCGCTCCTCTCTGCTAAACTCATCAGTCGGGGTGCCAGTAACGTTTCTGCCAAATCAATTCCTCAGAGATTCACAGAAGTCGAGGAAAACATGAGATTGAGAAAAGAGAGTAGAATAATACTACTTTAGGAACAAGCCAGACGTTTGAGGCTCCATCCATATTCCTTAGTCTCTAGGAATACAAACCAACATTCGGTCGGATTACAGTAAGAAAAATAGTCCACTAATGGACTTCACCGGACCCACAACCATTTGATACCATCATAATCCTCCATATGAACATAATAAACCTTCTAGAATGAAGTGTTTATGTGAAACAGAGCTGCTCCATGAAACCTGTGTTTTACGACCAAATTGTCTCATCATTTCGAATGCATAATTTCTCCAGCTCATTATACTAAATTACAGAATCCCGTTTATTCATCTGCCTAGCATAACATGCTTCCATTCTTGCTTACAGGAAGAAATATTTCTCTACATGTGGGGTTTGGAATTAGTTTCGCTCAAGTTGCGATCAGTTGAAAGTACCAGGTCATTCTTAAAGTCTGGAGAGAATCTAGAGAATAAAACTCTCAGACAAACAGGGAGAGTTTTATAGTTACTCCTGTCAACCAGATGCTAACTTCAACAAAAGATTGTCAATCTTTGTGTTTTAACTTGTGTTTTTTCTGCCGCAACAAAGTTACAAACAGACCTCCATCACTTTTTCAGGAACTGATGATCAAACTTTCTATGGAGCTTGAACGATTTCTACTGGGTTGTGCGAAATATCGACTTCAGTCCAATTTAACTAATTTGAATTTGATTAGAAGCAATGGCAGGCATATTTCAAAAGCTAAAAAAGTATGTCGTTATTTTGGATTAACCTTAAAGAAAGTGCGCAGACCTTTGGACAATGCATGCATTTTGACCCATTTTTACTCATTATTATCTTATAGTCATTTCAGATATATCATGTCAGAGCGTAACAAAGCTTTTAAAAGATTTGTGAATCTAAATAGGAACATCACCTAAATGTTGTCCCATTACTGCACGTCTGTCCCTTCCCTTTTGTATTGAAGCCCCAACATTACAAGTTGTTCCGAAAAATGGTAGTTTATTTGATATTGTTTTCAGCAGAAGCTAAAAGGCTAAATTGCTACACATACAGGAAGCATGTTAGCATTTGAGCTTCTGCTACAAACAAGCTTTAAATGTAGACTTGATTAATTTTTTTCCAAAAAAATTCTCTGGTGGTGGTGTGATAACAAGTTGGACATGAGAGACGAGCAGTATGGAAGTATTCGAAAGTTTTTAAGTTTGTCTTTTTGGACAACTAGAAAACGAGTGAAATTTGAATTTTTATTAACATTTTCCTGAAAACGTCCTTTAAATATGTCCTTGAAAGAGTAACTTTGCTGACAGATAAATTATAAATGAGCTGCTTGGTGGAGGTCTGTGTTCTCCAAGTTTTCCTTCATCTTTCTTATCCAAAAATTAGTTACAAACCCCTCGTTAGCTCCTCTGAAGTTTTTGCATCCCATAAAAAACAGACAAATCAACAAACTAGGTAATAACTATGTCACCTCGATTGGCGTCTTTCTATGCTACGAAGTGCTACTCTGAGCCTCTCCTGGATGATTGAGCTCATCAACCAGGACATCAACCCTGTAGAGTTGAGCTGTGCCTTTTGGCTCAGCTCATTTTTACACCAGAAAAAGACCAACACGGCGTCTTGAAAAGCTCACACTCGCCACTGAACCCCAGAAAGTCCCCCCTAAAAGAGGCCCTAAAACCACTTTCAACTTGGACCGGCATTCCGACTCAATGAGGTCTACGTTCTGACCACCGGGGTTACGAGTCGAACACCCTTTTTTTCCGGCAGAACCGAGCTCATGTTCAAGGGGTTTAAAATCGTGGGCGCACATGTGCAGGGGGGACCCGTTGTGTCATTTGCCATCTGTCACCAATGAGGCGGCTGCCGGAAGTACAGCGTGGCGCGTCATTAGTCGGATAGTAAAGTCACACGGTTCAAAGGATCCCAGAGATGTTTGATCCACATTATGGGACGACTGCCCGGGCGTCTGGGAGGCCTGTGAAAGTCATGTGATCACAGCAGCAAATGTCATTACGGCGCGGCAGACACACACACACAACGTAATTAGTCACTAACTTATGGTATAGATGTTGATTCTGCGTCTTATAATCGAGCTTTTATTTGAGCGTAAGGAGTCGGGCTTGAGGAAAATGACAAAGTAGGAAACAGAAGCACACCCACACTGCAGGGAATTAGCCCTCATTAAGCCCCGAAATGCCACACAGGCGAAAAAGCAGGAGGTAGAGGTTGGGGTCAGATTCCCTGAAGGGGCATTTCTGGCGCTGCCTAAGGGTCAAGAGGTCGAAAACGGACAGCGTTTTTCTTGTCAATCATAGCAGCTTGTTATAGAAACATGTGTTGGGTGGTGTTAGCTTTTGGAATAATTGAATTTGATGAAGACTTTACAACAGTAAATGAAAGTTGATTAAGAAATTAAATTTTTTAAAGCATCATAAATTTCGGACAGAGCTTTTTTCGGAATTCAATCAAAGCATAACAAAAATGATGGTTGAAAGAAAACGTATTTATGTATTCTGATCTCTTCAATAAATAGAGTATATCATGTGAGCGTATTTTAAACCCATTTTTAACGCTTTAATTGTTGCAGTGTGCTATGGGATTGTATGAGTTGCTGGAGTGTCAATACCAGTAACCAGTACACACTTGAAAAGTACACTTTATGATCATGTTATAGCAGTTCTTCTACCAGTTAAGATTGCCAGGACTAAAACAGAGGTTGTTAAAAAAACATGCTAAGATGCTTTAGCTATGTTACCAATTTCTTACCAATAATCACCACAAATTGATACTTATTAGGGGCGTGAAATTGAAAAAATCTGGTGATACAGGATCACAATACAAAGACGTCGATACGATAAATTGGGATTTATTCTGATAATTTAGTAACAATATATATACTATACTATATTTGTAGTTTTGTCGTGACTCGGACCACATGACTCTTGTCAAAGTCGTTACTGCTTTCATTTGTTTTAAAACCAAAATATGTCCAAACATCAGCTTTAAAAGCTGCTGGAGTCGACTGTATCCTCTCGTCCTCAGTCATTCCGCAGGATTTGCGAGATTTCATTGCTGCTTTGCCACAAAGTTGTAATGAATTTATATTGATACAATATTGTTGAATATCAATGCTGTATCAAGAAAGTGGTTACCAATAATCATCACAAATTCCTACTTATTCGAGGTGTGAAAATTGAAAGAATCTGGCGATACAGTATCACAATAAGATACATGGGATATACTCCGATAATGTAGTAACAAGTATATATTTGTAGTATTGTCGAGTACTTGACTCTGGTGTTGCAGAATTTACAGACCACATGACTCTTGACGAAGTAACTGCTTTCATTTGTTTTGAAACCAAAATAAGTCCAACCATCAGCTTTAAAAGCTGCTGGAGTCGACTGTATCCTCTCGTCCTCATTCCGCGGGATTTGCGAGATGTCATTGTTTCATTGGCGCAAAAACGTAATGATTGATACGATGCTGTTGAATATCGAAGCAGTACCAAGAAAGCGATACTTTTCATCCCAGTGCACGAAGCCCACCTTCCACTGGTTTCGAGGACCCTCCTGCGTCTCCGTGGCGACCACCTCCTTTTCCACAGGGTGCTATTGACCTCTCACCTTTGATCACGGAGGCCGGCTTCCCGCGGCAGTCGCGGCAGACAACCAGTGACAACTTGACAGTCTGTCTAAACTCTAGATGGAGGTCGTGTTTTCACAGCCAAAGACAAGAGAGCGTCGGTGGCTCAGTTACCACCCGTGACCCCCCCCGGCTCCCCATCAATGGGTCGAGTGTGCGCGACCACGGCCTCTTCAAATAGAAAGTAGCAGGTTTTTTAAGTGTAATGGGATTGACGTGGAGAGTGGGAGGTTATTTGATTTAGCCAAGAGAGGCAGTCATGCGGGCCCTCGCACACACTTAACCCTGATGCTGCCCTGTCCTCAAATCATGTTGTGGTTTGAAAAGCTTTGAAAAGAAGCGGCTCTATTAACCGGGTTTTCGACTTCTGGATTCATTTCCTGGTGACATGAGTGAGCCAGCGGGGGCGGACCGGGGGGCGGTGGGGGGGGGGAACTAAATAACTTCTTACTGACTCTCCCTCCATCTGCCGAAAACACACCTGATGACTTGCACAGATTGTGGTTGAGAAGGCCAAGTGCACGGACCTGTAAACTCTCCGCCGCCACATCTTCTTCGCGCGGGGACACGAGGAGGGACGGGGGATCAGATGTTGTGGTTTCAGGGGGACTCGGAGACGGGAGTCAGAGGTAGAAACAGATGTGCCTCGCTCAGATTCAATTTAGTCTCTTTCTAGTTAACTATGCACGAGAGGAGACACGCGCAGAATGACACGCTAATTCTATCAGAGAGCACTTCTACCGGCGAGGTTCAATAATCCCCCCCCAGGCGTCCACTGACCTGAACACCCCCCCCTATAGGATCATAACATTTAATGAATCATTTTGTTACTTTGAGAATTCAATAATGCTTTAAATAATTCTATTTTTGCTTTTCAATGCTAATATGTGACCCTAACCCTTTTGATAGGAATTCTAGTTTTGTTTTAACAGTGTTTTTAATTATTAACATGTACAGAAATACAGTTTAAAGATACAAATCACATCTAATCTCAGTATTTTATAATGTGTATTTTAAAGTGCATCAAAAACAAGAAGCTCATAACCTTAATTAATTTGCCACTTTAAATACTTGCATGAACCGATAAATATTGATTTATTTTGATAGTAAATGTTTCAGTTTTATTTGAATTATTGTTGTTCATTTTACTTTACCTAAGTAAAATGATTACTTTTACTTGTTTTCCCCTGATATTATGGATATTATAATAATATCATTAATTAATAAAGTTATTTATTGTGTTTTAAAAATCACATTGAATATAATGAATATTTATTAAAAGTGCATCAATAACAGGCAGCAAATAACAAATACTTCTTTATTTTTGCCATTTTAATATTCTTCAAGCGTTATTTATGTTTAAGATCATTTATTGTATGAACCGATACATGTGCATTTTGATGATATATTACTTTTATTTTTTTAATTAAAAGTTAATAATGTTTAACTTTCTTAAGTTAACTGTACATATTATTTGTAATACTTTTAATTGAATTTTATGTTTTTTAACTTTAACCGTTAATCACCTTGTTTGCTTTGTTTTTTTATTTTAGACTTCCCTAATATTTGACATTTCATTATTCTCATATTTATTAATTTTCAAAGCTATAGAAACTCTTCGATTCCTCTTTTTTATTCTGCTGACGTAAGGCAGAGTCGTGGGGGCAGCAGCTGAAACAAAGAGGCCCAGACTTCCTCCAGTTCCTATTTGAGAAAACAGTCCTAAAAATGTGTGTTATTTAAAAGTACTGTTGTGGACATTCTCGGTGAGTGACTCTCTCTCCTGATTGGCCGGAGCCTCATAAGTCGACCATGCTTCGTCTGGCAGTGGTGGCCTTGCATCCATTAGGGCCTCTTCCACATTGTTTTAATCAGGACCACGAATGTGTGCGTGTCCACGTCTGTGTGTTTACCCCTCCTCGGTATGTGTCCCCTAACCACAGCCCATTAAACCCCCGAACCCTATTTACAACTCCGAGAGCCAATTAAAAGTGTGTGTTCATCTGAGGAGCCCATGAAAACAAATAAAATCACTTATATAGATGAGATCAGTCGCTGCTTACAATTAGGAGTCGTTGCTTCGCCGCCCAGGCCTTTTTCTTTTCTGTTGTTAAAAGCCCGTGTGAGTCACTAATGCTGCAGGAATGCATCGTCCCCGTAAACACTCGGCACATATTCTGTCGCTGGATTTAGTCTGGACTCGTTCGTGCGTGGAGCTGGACGCACAGAAACGATATCGACGAGTGTGTGTCGGAGATATCGACTCCATCTCCGCGTTGATGAAGTAATGGGTCCCATCTGTGGAGTTGTTTGAAGGTGTAAAGTTCTTCTCTCCGCCCCCCCCCTGTGCAGATCTGATCGTGGGGTCATTCGGAGCGGCACGAGTGTCGGTGTACAGGTAACAAAAAGACCTCCACGGTGACTCTTGAACTGCTTATTTGATTTGAGTTGTGTCTCTGCAGGACTCGAGCTGTAGTATCCGTGGAGGCCGAAATGATCTTGACCCCGAGAATCCTCAACCCCGAAGACCGCCAGTGTCCTCTGCCGAACACCAACACCATGGTCACATGGTGAGTAGAGGAAAACCTTGATTTTCTTCTCAAATAAAGCAACAAAAAGTCTCCAAAAAGCTGTTTATTATGGATACTCTAGCTTTTTTTAATGGTTCACATAGTGAAGTATAGGGGCGGGACAAACGGCGGTTGTATTTGATTGACATATCACCAGCCAATCAGTTAGAGGAGGCCGCTCAACCTGATTGGATGACGTTTGTTTTTTACTACTACTGTACATTCCAGAGGTTAATAACATGTTAAAATCTTCATAATCAGAAAACTTTTAAAAATGTGTTGCATTACAGAATATAAAAATTAAATTAAATAAAATTAATTTAGGCCTAAAATGTATTAAAAAAATTCTTAACTCTTGTTTTATCTCTGGGTCAAAGTGACCCAAAGGCCCGAAAAATAAACATGTTTGTGGTATCCCTTGTGTTGTCTCTGGGTCAAGTTGAACGACCCTGGCTTCTATTAATACATATGCAGTGGTATCCGTTTTGGGGGGCCATTGACCCTAAAAATTAAACGAGGGATTAGAAACTTGAGAAAAATACCATGTTTCCAATCCTCAATATCGTCATCTTCTAACTTAACTCTAACAAAATTTGAGTTCTAACACACTTGATCTAATAAGGGACTAATGAACAGCAGGGCGGCGATGTTTACCCCGAAATCCAAGTGCTTTTACTGCATCATAAAGTATCAACAATCACATACTCTACGCCATGTCCACCATGTCATAATCCACTCAGACCGACTCCACTTCTGTCATTTATTGGCTGCTGCAATTTGTTTTGCTGTAATTTTAGCCAATTACATTCTGCGTTTAACAGCTGCGTTTTGTCAGATTCCTTATGAAGCTTTAGTAGGAGCTGACATCATGGGTATTTGGCGTGTGTACACGTGTGTGTGTGTGTTAAAAAACGTCTGGCGTTGGATTGACTAATAGATGTAAACGATGGAATTCTGCCAAAGTGTTACAAGTTATTTAAGAGAGCTGTCATAAATGTTTAAAATGATAAACAGACTGATGCAGTGAGTGAAACAGCTGCTCAGAGTACGATGAGGTGAAGTAGCTATCTTAGCATCAAGAAGCTAGCAATGCTACGATTATTTTTTAAATAGTTCTTAATCAAACAGCGTAAATATTTTTTCTTAAATATCCAGTGAACAAACTACAGTATATTAGTCGTCCATTCTCTGATATATCACTTTGTCGTCTGTACTTTCAAAGTTAAAGCTTAAGTACTTGTACTTGTTTATTAAAAAAAAACATACAACACAACTAACAATCACGTTAGCTGGCAACCTAGCAACATTTTGAGTGCTATTGAGTTGGTAGTTTATTTCAAACCATTCCGGTAACCAGTAAAATTACCCACAAAAAAATATGAATAAATCTTTGAGTTTTTTTTAAAGACTAATACATTACAATTAATAGGTTGTTGAATTTGTCGTAAGACTTGTTCAAAAGTTTGATTGTACGTTCATCTTATTCTAAATCATTATTTATCATCTTTCACAATTTATCTGGACATAAATGTAAACATTTTATGCAATCATTAGCTTTCTCTGCTATTATTCTTTACAAGTATAGCCTTCAGGTTAGCATCATAATTATTACTTTATTTATTTATTCATGGTGCTAATATGTTGAGCTCCAAGTGTTCTTTATAATTTGACTAAAACTACTTGTAATTGACTGAAAAGTACGTCTACGTCAATGCACGCCATGATATAAATAATAATGTTAAATAAAAAAACAAACCTGGATACATAAATTGCTTTTTTTTTTTTCTTCTAACTAAGATTTTCATTGTATTACTTGTATGAAATTGTTTAGCTTGATGATGTTATTATGAAAATAAAGCAAGTATTTCGACCAAACTAGATACGATTGTAAATAACTTAATTCAAACAATCATAAGTCTGTTTAAAGATAAAGAAATAAAGGTTTCCGATTAAGCTAGCTTGTCAGAGCACGAGTATTTGTTTGACTCTGTACAGTTTTTTCAAAACATTGCTCGAGGTTATCATCATAAAAAAGAATGATTTGAATTTAAATAGCATCATTTTGTCTAGACATTGACAGCTAAACACATTCATTCAAGATATAATTATGTCGAACCGCAACTCGCCCCAGAGTGTGATTGAGTTTAACAACCAAAACATTTCTATCATCTCACACTCTCTACTGTCACAGTTGTAGTCGTCAATCATTCATTCTCTGCTCTGACCATTCAGAAGCAGTACGGGCGGCAATTGTGTCGCTGCTTTTTTTTTTTAAACTTTCAGGCAGTTGAATTTCCGACCAAATGGTCCCCAAGTTCAAAGCGTTTATACCAGACACGCAAATTGCCCTTTAGGTTGTCGACACGTTGGTGTTAATAGCCTCAACAAGGCAGCACAAGTTTGTTCCTATGGTCTCGTTTCTACACAAGCAAACCACATAGAAACATTAAAAGGTATTCGATGACAACAAGAGTAAATATTGCAAACAAAATATATTAAAAAAAACAGTTTTATGGAGCAGCAATAATAAAAAGAAGTTGCAGTAAGCTTTGTTGTGCTACTTAGCTCTTGCTAACGACAACTAATCTCCGATCTGTTCGCTAACTGTTTGTTTATTTTGTTTTCGTGTACCCCTAGCGATGCACACGAAAATATATGGCTAGGTCAGTTTTCTTCTGTCCCTTTTGGCAAAGTATAGCAATATAGCTAAGGATCCGAGAAGAAACGACCTGAAACAATCAGTGGAAACCAACATTACAATATTGTAAATTAACATTGCCTGTCATCAGCATACAGTACAATATCCCTTAGCTTCTTAATCTCTTCTTGACAGTTTTATTGTCCCTCAAAATGATTTAAAAGAATACATTTTATTTAATATTTTTAAATATATTTTTTAAAATAAGATGGCATAATTTTATTCAAGATTTTATTGAATTTTCTCTTTATATACCTGAGTTTTTTTAATGGTTTCCCCCCATTTTAAGGCGTATTCCTTTTGACGTGACAGTCCCTCATTCACTAAAAGTGGTGTTGCATTCAGGGACAGTAGGTGAAACCAAGTGAAGAAATTAAGCCACCAAGAAACCATTCAAGTTCTACTCTAACTTAAGACAAAGTGGAAAATACACTTGCCCAAGAAATTGACCAAAAAATTGAAAAACAAAAACAATATGTAGCCAAGAGAATGTCGGAACAAGTGAAGAAAACTCCCAATGAACTCTGGGAACGTTTCAAGGACCTGACGCCTTTAAAGTGACCCATAAAAAGGGATTAAAAAAGTTATGTTGCATCTAATCACAGCCTGTCGACAACACGATGTGAATTAACAAACTAAAACATTTATTATTAAACTAATATTAATCAATTGATCTCTGGTTTTTGCACCAAATTTGGGTCAAATCCAAACAAAACAATGAGTTGGTCCTGAACTGAACAATTACTTTTATTCCCTCTGACTTCACCTGACTTTTAATGTCACAGCAGGTTCGGATGAGCAAACGAAACTCAAATCGTCATGGGAACACATATCAGAATGTGACACAGATGTGTTTGGGGTTGTTTTTTTTCGCGATAAAACCCGGCGGATGTAGGAGTGCTGGGTAATGAGGGACGGCTACTTAATGACCAGTCCTAAATTGCAAGGTTCCAGCTCCTTAAGTGGATCCAGGGGCAGTTAAAGGAGGGATTTTATGTGCCGGAGTGAACGGCCGGCGAGGTGGTGGAGCGCAGATGCATCTGCAAATGACCCGCTGTAATGAGTACCCGGGCGCTGATGCTGTGTGTTTAGCTTAAATAAGGGTCATTTTCCTGCTGCATACATTAAGAGCCAGAGTACTTATTATAACACGCCCACCTGAATACATGAAAGAGCCACTCTCCTATCAACACCTATTAAACAGGGCCAGATGCAACGCTCGGGAAAACGACTCAGGGGAGAGAAATCCAAAATAGAAAACCTGCATTTTATCATCACATCTGCATGACACACATCGAAAGGAGGGAAAACCAAGCCAAACATCGTTGTGTCTTCATGTGTTTATTAACATCTGCGGCTGGTTTTCTCCGACGAATAATTGATGATAGATCACTTCTGTACATTTTTTAAGTGTCACATCTGTTCCACCTCTTGAACCGGTCGAATTAAGGGGAGTCGCTTTTTCCTGTTGGTTGGATCGTCGACGCGATAACAAACATGTGCAAATAGATGCAGTCTCCCATGTCAGTGTGTCTAATGGAGGGGCTCCCGGGGGTCCCCCCCCCCCTCTGACATGTAGAAAAAAAAGTTCTGCTGGTATGTTCTGTTAAACTATTTCCTTTTTCTTCCTCAAGCCTGAAGATGGATGTGTGTGCGGCGGTGAGCGGCGTCGCCATCCCCAGCTCAGTGGGTAAGAAAACACGATGGCTTTGTTGTTCAAATCATTTGAGATCAGATCAGTGCGAGCCGCAGACGACGTGTCAAATTCATGCTGACCGATTAAATAAATCATGCGAACGAAAAGGAAATGGATTCAGTGTGTGTCAATATTTTTTTGATCTGCTTCAGACCTGAGAGCTGATCTCCATCTGGATTGGTCGAAAAGCAGCAGAGGAGGCGGAGTCAGACGAGTTTTGTTCCTGGAGACCGAACAGCCGAATCACACCGGGATCCTTAAACTGGGTCATAGTCGACCTCGGGCTTGCCTGAGCTACTGGATTTACCTGAGAGTGAGCGACTCGCACACAACACCGGCCACCAGTTGACATTATAATAAATGTAACTTTTGATGCAGGAAGAGGACGAGTTCCGGGATAAGTTGACTCCCATTTCATTGGCTCTTAACTACAGTCTGGCCACGCCCACCAAGGGGGAGACACTCCCACCTGTCCTCAACTACTTTAGCAGCACGTTCGTGCAGGAACACGTGAGTATATCCTCGGTAACATCCTACTTCTGACACCTCAACAGGGAAGTCCTTCCTGCTGGAAAATTTATTTTGATATTTGCTCCTTTCAGTTGTAGTTATTTGAAAACTTGCATATTTATAAGTTAATTATAATTATGAAGCACCATCCATGAGACCGAAAGTCTGCAGGCTTGACTCCACCACAGCATGTCATGTAATAATTGTATTCTAATTAAAAAAGATCAGCTACAATCTACATCTTACAATATTTAACTTATTTTTTAAATAAGAAAAAAATAAAACACCATTATAAATGATGCGAACTGTTTAATGCCCCCCTTTTTCTAGGGAACACTTTGATGTTTGCTTTCTTTAGTCGTCGTCATTTGAAAACTCAACACGAACATAGTTAATTAACACACAAGTCAATTATAATTATAAAGCACCAGCCATGAGACCAAAAGTCTGCAGGCCTGACTCCACCAGAGTGTGTCATACGACAAAACAAAAACGTAATTTTGGTCTAATAGAAATGTCTGAATAAAATCAGCTACTATGATGTTTTGGCTTCATAGATGTAAGACACAATGGCAGGAATCTCAGCAAAAGACTTCTAAAGCCGGACGAGAAATTCCTCACCCAAAAAAAAGTTTAACAAAAACAAAAGTTATGTTCTTACAAGGTTAGATTAAAAAAAGCATTCCAGCAAGTCCATTGCTTTTGGTCTTTTTAAGTCCATTACTACTCTCTTCGTTGTAGAAGATTGTATTTGAATGTCTTTAATTATTGGATCCGTTTGATGTGTTTTTCTTTCGTCAACTGAAAGTCGACTTTGATTAGCATTTACACAGATAAAGCGTAGTCTTGTAACCATAGGAACGGACATTTTATTTAAACAAACTCAGCAGAAATTGGCAACGAAAGGCGGTGAAAAAAAGAACAGATGTTTTTTGTGAACGTAAACGATACTCGCTTTCGAACGGCCTATTTTCGGTTTGATCATAAGGATGACGTCCAAGCGCTCGTTCCCTGACATTCTTCTCCCTCCTCTCAGGCCTACATTCTGCTCAACTGTGGTGACGACAACATTTGCATCCCGGACCTCCAGCTGTCTGCCAGCATGTAAGAGTCGCCCGACCACGTCCTCTGACCTAAACCTGTAAACATCCAACCCAATCACACACACACACACACACACGGACACACAACAAATGCACGGCAACCAGATCTGCTATCCCTCACTCGATGAGAAAACCTGAGACTTTGTAGTTTAATTTTCCTGCATGTGTGTGTGTGTGTGTGTGTGTGTGTGTGTGTGTGTGTGTGTGTGTGTGTGTCAGCTTGTTCCCAATAGTGTTTCCAGCTGCACGATATCACCATGGCAGCCTTGTGCAAACATCCTGTCACTCTCATCTGACTGACACACACACACACACACACACACCAAGGTCAAGGATGCATTCCATGCTGCTGCAGGAATTACATTTCAATACCTCTGCCAAGGAGGTCAGGCAGAAAATTACTCGATCGTATTTTCAGATAATGTCGACAAGGGGACGCGGAACACGATTTTATTTGAGATCAGATTTAAGATTTAAAGGTCATTCATTTGTATGGCTTTTAACTGCTGTCGCTCCTTACAATTTGCTAGTTAATACTTCTGAAATACATATATATATATACCATATATATATGATGTTATACCTGTGATTTCCCCTTTTTTTATACAATTTCCTTATAGATTAATTAAATAAATATGTATGTATAATATATGATTTTTACTGTCAAGGAACTCAAAAAGGAATGAAAAAAATTAAACTTACAATGTGACTGTGATGGATGGATGGATGGATGGATGGATGGATGGATGGGTGGAGGGAGGGAGGGAGGGAGGGAGGGAGGGAGGGAGGGATGGATGGATGGATGGATGGATGGATGGATGGATGGATGGATGGATGGATGGATGGATGGATGGATGGATTAAATAAATAATAAATAACATTTTAATTTTAAGAGGTCATATTATGAATGCTAAATAGTTGGTGATAAAGTAATGAAAAATATGGAATGATAAACAACAGTATAATACAGTATTATTATTATTAATATATTATATATATTTCATTTTGTAGGGCCACAGAAATAATAGCAAAGAGCCGCATTTGGCCCACATGCCAATTCGCCTATGTCCGTGCTAAGCTAACATAGCATGTAGTATCTATAAGGTCATCTATAAGGCTTATTTATTTACTTTGTGGCGTACAAATGAGCTTCTTGGCTCAGGTATGATTTAAAATTCTTACACCGTCATTCTCTCGAACCCACGCAGGGATCGATCGGAGCTCGTGATCGGAGACGACAACCTGCTCATGCTGACCATCAGCGCCGTCAACCGCGGCGAAGGCGCTTACGAGACGGAGCTGCACGCCCTCATCCCGGCGGAGGCCGACTACATCGGCGTGGAGCGACGAGTGGAGGTAAACAAACAAACAGCGGCCTGGACTCCATTACCCCCGGATTGGTAATCGGGGGGTCAGCGGGGGTTTTTTTGGTCTCATTATGGGGATGTTTAGGAGAACCTTGCAGGGGAAGTGAGCTATTCAGTGACTCCACATCCTGTTGTGTCTTTGTTTGTGTGTTGCTAGTGATGGCTGCTATCTCAGCCGCTTTATCACGAGCTGCATCAGCGGAAATGGGGTCGACTGCCGCCAGTGTTGCATGTGTGTTGACCATTATGTGTGTGTGTTTGCACTAATGAGTGTGTAATGGAGATGTTTGATTGATGAGGTTGTTACTGTCGGACCATTCATCACTCTTCCTCCCCCCCTTCAAACCCCCCTTTTGAAGGTTGTTATACTTGCCTCCCTTTTTTTTTCTTCTCGCCGCCCTCTTGACTCTATTTGTCACTTTTAAGTGCTTTATCGTGTCATCTCACACCCCTCGTCGTGTCTTTTGTGTTCTTCTTTCACAGTCTCTGTCTCAGCTCAACTGCGAGTACAAGATGGTGAACGACTCCAGGATGGTGGTGTGCGACCTGGGGAACCCCATGATGGCCGAAACGGAGGTTTGTTCCCAATCGAAAAAAATCTCTGCAACTCCTCAGCTTTAATGCTGCCTGAGTGATCGTTTTGAACGATTACAAGATCGTCACCTTGACCCGCATTCCTCCGTCTGACTCCCATGACCGTTCCTTCATGCGCCATGTGTGTGTGTTTAGGTGTGTGTCCATCCGTGGTCGGCTAACGCTCGGAGGAAGCTAAAGCTTAGCGAAAGAAAAGTTCGGTCATTTCCTACATGAAACAAAAGCGTGTTATTCTACGTCGCCCCGGCTTTAGATGTAGAATCCCGGGCTGAAGGTGTCGATGCCGCTTGAATAAATCAATTATGTGATCACGTTTCAGTTCGGGGGGGTTAGATTGTAACACTTGTGAATGTGTTGCATGCGTGTGAACGCAACCATCCAGATGAGAGTTATTAACTCACCCTCTCTTTGGAGGAATCCATGGGCTTATGTGGAACATATTGCCTCTCGCTGGTTAGTGTTCGAGTTCTCATCACTTCATGACGCAGCTGCGAGGTTCTGTGAACAGAGTGGGAGGTGGATGCCTGGAGGAAAATTAATTTTGGCCTTATTATGTGTACCCATATGTCTGCCTCTATCTCTCTGTACTTTGTTTTTCTGTCTTTGTCCTCGTTCCCAGATCAGCTGGATTCAACTCTGGCACGGAATGAACAAAACTTTAAAAAAAAATCCATTTCATACCATCTAGCTAGCGGGCAACCTGTCGGTCTACACGCCTGCTGCTATACCTTCACCATCTCTTCACTTTTGTCTCTTTGACTATGTTTGTTTTTCACTTAGTTCCCCTCAAACTTTGTTCCCAAGAACTTGCCACATCGGCCTCCTAACCTCCATAATACAGCCGACTTTGTTCCTCAGGCAGTGGTTCTTGTAAAAGGCCACCCTTGTGAAATTAACCCTAGTGCGGTCTTTTGGTCAAGGTGACCCAAAGCCTGAAAACAAATGTGCTCGAGGTATCCATTGTGATGTCTACTGGTCAAAGTTTACGACCTCCCTTGTGGCTACCATAAATACATAATATAAGCTTTGGAACGATCTTCCTCTCTCTTTGCGCTTGATGGAGTCTACTGACTCCTTTAAGAAACATCTTAAGACGTTTCTATTTGTTCAGGCTTTTCCTTGATTTTCTGGAACTCCTGTGTTGTTCTCAGTATTATCTTGATCTTTAAAGTGTATATACTTTTTTGAGTATTGTTTTGTTTGTTTAAGCGCTTTGTGACCCTGGTCTGGAAAAGCGCTATACAAATAAATATTACTTACTTACTTACTTACATATGCAACTTGGCCCAGAGGTAACACAAGGGATGCCTCAAACACATTTGTTTTCGGGCCTTCCGTTCACCCAGAGACCGCCTGGGTTAAGCTTGACACCGCTGCCGTACTATGGCAACTCGACCTTCAGATATATCGTAGGATCTTTACCTTTTGTTCCACTATATGGCATTTCAATAGATATTGCATTGCTTCTGTTATTTGGGGCTGGTTGCATTCTTTTAGAGGCCGGTTCTGGTGCTGAAAAACCAAAGGAGAATGTGCGTCACAATGTATATTTTACTCTCACTAGGCCTCGAATAAGCTATCAGGGTCCTCACCTCACAACGTAGGGGGACCCCAGGCGAGTGCCGAAACGTTGTTTTTTTTTAAGTTTGCGACCATCCTGTTTGGTTTGGTAGTCAATGAGCGACATTTAAGTAATGTTGCCCTTGAGTTAATTATATTATATTTCCCTGTACTCGCAGGCTTCAAAACTCCACTTCAATTTCGCTTGCGCGCCAAGATTAAGGACGATATTTTGTTTCAAATTTAAGTCATGCATTATCACAGCGCTAGATTAAGACACGATTCATAAAAGGGAAAACAAAAGAAAATCCCCCCTACGCCGCTTAAGGCATAGCGTAGGGGCCCAATTCACACCATAGGGGGCCCCTACACTTGCTATGATCTGAATATCGTATACAAATGTATGTGTTGAACTGGTTTCTTGGCAACAGAAGGTTCTAGACATTGATAAAACAGGTCACTGTCTCTATTTTTGTTGCAACACTTTCGTAAACAAGTTCAATTATTTCCCGAGGCTTGAAAATGACTTTTCCAGGAGTTCCTCGGAACAGTCATGATCTCTTCGACGTCGCAGAGGGAGTATTGTTCGCCTTGAAGACATCCAGACAAAATTCCTGTTTCCCCACCAGCATCATCTTGCTGGACGTGTTGGAGGAGGCAAAATCCTGCATGTCTTTGACCTGTTTATGCCTTGAAGTCCACATGCTCGAGCGCACATGCGCGACCGCACTGTCACACCGCAGCGGCGCGCCGTTGTACGCCTCGTGATCGGACTAAAGCTCCCATATGTTTCGGGTTAGTCGGAAGGACGAGGGATTTAAGCCGGAGAAAGACAACCAACTTAAACGCGGGTTTAAAGCGCGTCGTCTGGATCGTGTCAGATGCGAGATTCCCAGAGACGTCGGTGTACGTAACCCTGATCTTCTGCCCATGTACGCGCTAACGGCGGGGGGGTTTCCTGTCCGTCACTTTGATGTCCAGAACATCTTGTGTCAGCCCCCCCGATTTTTAAACTGTTCTCCTCATGTTCTCCCTCTAGATCTCCGTGGGTTTGAGGTTCTCCGTCCAGCGGCTCGAAGATGCTGGACCCAAGATAAGCTTCGAGCTGCAGATCCACAGGTGACACATCCACTCCGGCACACACTGTACTGTCTCCCACAAAACAAAGAGCGGCTTGTGTTTTTTGTCGGCGTCGTGTAAATAGAATCCCTGTCTGTCCTCGTCGCGCCGCCGGGCTGCGGTCTGATGAAAATAACCGCAGAGACAGAGCAAAAACAAAAGGAGACAAAGTCCACACAATACGTCCAGTGTTTGCTTCGGCCCTATGCTTGTTGTCAGGGTGTCGAGGACACTTGGAAAATTTGATTCATGTGATGAGTCAACATCTCGTGTCTTTTGCAGCTCCAACAAGGACAACCCCGAGAGCAACCTTGTCAGCCTCAATCTGGCCATCGTGGCTCAAGCTCAGATGAATCTGCGTGGGTAAGTGTCCGCTGTCGTCTCCAGCGTAAACCTCCTGTGTCAGATATTACTGCTCATTTAGGCTGGTTCAGATAATGTCGACAAGGGGACGCGAAACACGATTTTATTTGAGATCAGATTTAAGATTAAGATTAAGATTCATTTGTATGGCTTTTAACTGCTGTCGCTCCTTACAATTTGCTAGTTAATACTTCTGAAATACATATATATATATACCATATATATATGATGTTATACCTGTGATTTCCCCTTTTTTTTATACAATTTCCCTATAGATTCATTAAATAAATAAAGAAATATGTATGTATAATATATGATTTTTATTATCAAGGAACTCAAAAAGTTACGAAAAAAAATGGATGGATGGATGGATGGATGGATGGATGGATGGATGGATGGATGGATGGATGGATGGATGGATGGATGGGTGGATGGATGGGTGGGTGGGTGGGTGGTGGATGGATGGATGGGTGGGTGGGTGGTGGATGGATGGATGGATGGATGGATGGATGGATGGATGGATGGATGGATGGATGGATGGATGGATGGATGGATGGATGGATGGATGGATGGATTAAATAAATAACGTTTTAATTTTAAGAGGTCATATTATGAATGCTAAATAGTTGGTGATAAAGTAAGTAAGTAAGTAAGTAATATATATTTATATAAAGTAATACAAATATGGAATGATAAACAACAGTATAATACAGAATTATATATATTTTATTTGTAGGGCCGCAGAAATTATAGCAAAGAGCTGCATTTGGCCCACATGCCAATTTGCCGTGCTAAGCTAACATAGCTTTTAGTCTTGAATCAGTGACATTTTTGATTGATCTAAAAGGCTTTATTTACTTTGTGGCGTACAAATGAGCTTCTTGGCTGAGGTATGATTTAAAACTCTTACACCGTCATACTCTCGAACCCACGCATTATTGCTCATTTAGGCTGGTTCAAATATTTACACTCACCCTCAGCGGAAAATGGGGCATAAATCTGGACAAATCATATGCATGTGGGATATTTGAGAAGCTCTGGCTCTGGCGGCGGATGCCCGAATGTCCGGTGGTACGCATGCGAACACTTCAAAGAGAAGCTACACGGCAATGTTTGGGTGTGGTCGTCTGCACGCACAAACACAGAAGGGCCTCGGATTAGAGGCACGGAGCCTTTTCGATGTTTTCTCGCAATACAGGCTGTAATTAGAAAATATGAAAGCGAGGTATGTGAGGTAAATACAACATTACGTAGTGGCCCAGAAAAACACGATGACAAATTGTTCAGCGGTTGTATTATGAAACGAGGGCCTTTTGTGTTTGATCGTTTTCAGGAGGTCTTTTAAATCCAAAAATCTGTATCTTGTCTTTTGGCTCAGCTCTGTTTTTTCATTGGTACAGAGAGGACTGTCAGTACACGATCCAGGAACGCATGCGCAGACATATTTCGATCCTCCATGTTTTTACGGCAACTAAAAAATATAGCGTGGAACACGATCTGGGAAATCAACAATTCCATGTGCGCATGTGCGTTGCATTCAAAATACAAAACTTTATTTACAGCCATTGACAAAGCGTATCTTCGAGTCTCAAAGCATCAATTTTATGAAAGATAAGAGGAAAATAATTGATACAATCTACTAGTTACAACCAGGATTACTATTAATACTTTCCAGGGAAAGTTTTTGTTGGCCAGCATGTCCGTTTAGAGGAAAACATTTCACAGTTGTTTGTTTGTGTCAATTGTCCTGAAAAACGGTGGTTTATTTTGGAAGATCCCTGTTTATCACAGGCTAATTGTGTCATGTTTCAACTGATTGTACTCAAGTAGAAAAGTCCTGATGTTTAAGAGTAAATGTACACAGACTCCATTTGTTTTCCTATTTATCTTTTATAAAGTCGATGTTTTAAGACATAAATATGTGTTGCGGAGGATTTTCCAGATCCTGAACTGATATTGTACAATACTACGTTTTGTGGTCAGAATCGGTTTGCTATAAAAAACATGGCGACTCAAAACAGACCATTGGGCATATGTTCCAGGATCGTGCATTTTACCCAGTAAGTGAACTGACAAGGACATCATTACTGATGATGGTTGACAAACACTTGCTCCATCCATCAATCACCTTGACTCAGACATACTCCTCTATAAAGCAAAGATTTACATTTTATTTTATCCTATTGCAGACTGTATTTCATCTAAGAAAACTAGGGTTACTAGGGTATGAACTAGGGCTATGAAAGTGGAACCCTAAACATATCCCACACTGGGGAATATTTTCAAGTGAGAAATAAGTGTCTCAAGGTCGTTGTTAGTAGTGAAAAGTTTATAATCACTGGTAATCGTGAAGGTTCTCATCCAGGTCATGGTTATCCAAGAGGTTCAAAAGCGCGTCAACTGGACTGTGTAGAGTTTCAAGGAAGACGTTTCGTTCCTCATCTGAGGAACTTCTTCTGTTCTTCGGACAAGGAACAAAACTTTTACTCTTGGTTAATCACTGCTAACGCTAGCTAGCGGAAACTCCCGTGTTGACTAGCTACAGCGACAGGAAGTAGACCAAGCAGTTTGACTGTGAGGCAAATCCTTGTCGAGGCAAATGTGGTTGAAACTAATGTACTTCAAAGCAGAACTTCTGTACAAATTCAGACCAACTTGTGTTCGTCGGAATCCAAACTCCTGTTTTAACAACGCTGCTTTTGCCCCCCCCCCACAGGGTGTCCCACCCCTCTCAGGTGGTGCTGCCATTCCCACGCTGGGAGCCCAAAGAAAAACCTGTCAAAGAAGACGATGTGGGGCCCCAGGTTACGCACATCTACGAGGTAAACACGAGTCAGCACAAAGGAAGCCAGAACGAGGAAGTAAAGGGGTCTTCTGAGATACAGGGTTAAGGTGAAGGTCCGGGAGGGGGGGGGTCGTGTTATTGTTGCCCTCGTTGATTGGCGAAGACGATTCCTACGTCACGAAGGTTGCTCTGGAAAAACAGTAGCGCTACAAAGACTGGTCTCCGGATGATCAAAAGGTCTCCGGCTTCAGAGTAATTGCAGCTATGAAGGCGGGAAAATGAGACCCGAGTAAAACAGAAGGAAAAAGGAAATGAGGATGGGGTGGGGGGGGGGGGGTCCTCGGAGCGCTGCTTATGAGAATGTCATAAGTGATAATTGTAAAAGCAAAGAGAAGGTCAAGCAGAGGATGCGGAGGGAGATACAGGAACGTTGGTAGACAGGCAGACGTGTGCCATGTCTTTTAAGGGGCGACTGCTTCATTGAACCCGAGTGCAGCGGTGTCTGGCCGGTCCTGCAGCTGATAATGATTTTCGTTCCCAGCTGCTCTTAGTTAAGCCGGGGACAGGAGTTTTTGTTCTCGCAGAATTCCTGCCCGCCGGCTTTGGGAGCACGTCCTGTTTGGAAGACTTGGCTCAGTGTTAATGACCATGTGTGTATACGTGAGAATGTGTGTGTGTGTGTGTGATACAAGGTTGTCGTTTCAACAAAAAAAAAAAAAGCGGGATTTATTGAATTGATGGTTCATTTGTCCTCATTTCGACGGCGACCGGCAGGCCCAGGTGCCAGTAATCCCTGCGAGTCTTCACCGCATTAGCATCGTCTTGGGTAAAACAGGTGGTCTGTATCATCATCTCTTGGTTATTGTAACCTAATTATAGCCTGCGCCGCTTGAGACCCACTAATAAGAAGAAATTTAGGGGGGAGAAAAAAAACAAAACCCAGACAGGCCGATATTTTGATATGTTCCCTCTGTGCCGGCAGCTTCATAACTCCGGTCCCAGCAGCATCGGAGGAGCCGAGCTCCAGGTCGGCTGGCCGGCCCGCTTCCGTGATGAGAACCTGCTGTACGCCATGGAGATCCAAACAGATGGACCTCTTCACTGTCAGACCAACACCAGCTTAAATCCACTTGGCCTTCAGGTAACCCTTCAGAAAAAAGTTCTCTCTCTAGAGAAGAGCTTGACTTCAAGAAGCCACTTTAGATGTTCTGCATCTCAATCTTGACCAGCTTTTAAAGTAGGTGGAGAAGGTAAAATGTATGTATGAATGAATATTGGGGGATAAGATTGATCAGGCTCAGGTTCCCCACGATCCTGATAAGGCAGGGGTGGGCAATTATAATTCTTCAAGGGCCACATTAAATTCTGTGAATCTTGTTAGGGGCCGTCAAGTAAAAGACGATAAAATCCCTAAAAAAAATGTCATCATTAGGCCTTTATTAAGCATAATAAGCTGCAATTGTGTTCTTGTATAAAGGAGTTTTTTCCAAAACTTTTCTTCAATTCACTTAAAAAAAAATGTTTTGAGGAATTAATATATACCGGTACTCGAAAAATTTCACACAAGAAAAGAGAGAAAAAGTAAGTAAGTGTTATGTGTAAATGTAAATTGATAATAAATACATTTGTTAATGCATTAGAACCATTTATACATGATCATACTTTGACATTACGAGGGCCGCATAAATACAGTCACTTTGCCCAAGACCTTTTGACCTACATTTATAGGGGAATTACACCAAGAGAAAGTTTGGTCTTGAACCGTCTCTAACTCTTGTGAGGTCTCTGGGTCAAGTTGACCCGAAGCCCAAAAAAATAATGTGTTTGAGGACCACATAAAATTAAGGAGAACGAGACACATTTAAGGGTCAAGCACAAAATACAAACTACATGTTTGTAAAGCAATACTAGACAATACTAGAAAAGTTTAACATGGGCCACACACAAATGTTGTTTGAGCTGAAAATCAACAACTTTGTAGGTGTTTATTGGTTTTTAATTAAAGAGCTGCGTGACCCTGGTCTAGAAAGGCACTTTACAAATAACTATTACTTACTTACTTATTTATTAGAAAATGATATTTTAAGTGGCTCACAGGACTATCATTTTAAAAAGATACCAAGGAAATCGACCATGACCAAGACATTTTTAGTTTCATTAGAGCATTATTACCAAAATAACCCAAATATTGCTTCTATATGACTGTGTTTGTATAAAAATTTAGTTTTCATCTCCGTCGAAAAAGACACACTTTAAAAGATCCAAATGACTCTTGTCTGTAATGTTCATCTTGTATTGAAGCCTCGACAAGAGGATTTCTCCAGGAAAAACTTGAACAAGTCTGTATTTTAAGCTTGTTTTTAGTGGACTGGACGCAGCTATCCTAGTAGCTAGCAGCTAGCCTAGAAGCTAGCAGCTAGCCTAGAAGCTAGCAGCTAGCCTAGAAGCTAGTAGCTAGCCTAGAAGCTAGCAGCTAGCAGCTAGCCTAGAAGCTAGCAGCTAGCCTAGAAGCTAGTAGCTAGCCTAGTAGCTAGCAGCTAGTCTAGAAGCTAGCAGCTAGCCTAGAAGCTAGTAGCTAGCCTAGAAGCTAGCAGCTAACCTAGAAGCTAGCAGCTAGCCTAGAAGCTAGCGATATCAACCCAGAGTACTTCCTGTCTGTGAAGGCTAATGACCCAGCAGATTCCAAAAACTAGCTTTATATATAAACTTGTTTTTGTTTTTATGGTATATTTTCTAATGCCGAGGCTTCAATAGAAGATGGACGTTACAGACGAGCAGTATGGAGGTATTTGGATGTTTTTAAGTGTCTTTTTGGACTAAGATAAAGACAAGTGAGCTCCAGTCGCTACATTAAAATGAACAAACATTTTTGTCTATAACTCGATTACTCTGAGAATAATCCCAACCCTTAGTCGAACATGAGGGTGAGTAGAAATTAGTGAAACTTTGGTGAACTATCACTTTAAGACAGAGGCAGAAACTTTCATAAGTAAAACACATGAATAGTTTAATTGTTCTTCGTGTTAATATTCTTCTCGCCTCCTCCACCAGGTCACTTCCGTCCAGGACACGCCAGAGTTATTGGGGTTCTTGAGGAACAGCAGCGTTCCTCTGCGGCGCCACAGGCGAGCGGCGGTCGCGACTCAGAGCTCGAGCGGTAAAACTCTGGTGAGTCTCACCATCGTGAAGATGCTCCTCTGACTTTTTATCTCACAGTTCCATCATCTCCTCTCACAGAACTGCACAAACATCTCTTGTCTGAGGATCACGTGTCTGGTGGGGAGACTCCTCCGAGGACAAAGTGCCGTCATCAAGATCCGCTCCAGGCTTTGGGCTCATACTTTTCTCCAAGTCGGTGTTTGAAGTCCTGCGTATTTTTTTTACAATAGAGCTTATTTCGCTGAGCTTTTCCACGTTTATTTCTTGCAGCGCCGGAATGACCCTTATATCCTGAACTCTACGGTTTCCTTCACGGTGACGTCCATGCCTTACCGCATCCAGCCTCGGGCCCTGCCTCACCACACCACCTCCGTAAGACTCTATTATGACTAATGTGTTGATTCAAGTAGATGTTGGACTCTATTGTATCATCAGTGTCTGTTTATACAAAACTTTCTTTTCATTTAGATATTGACGTTAGAAAATTATCTTAAGACCCGCCCACTTTGTTTTTCTTGAGATTAAATCTTGTTGACCATAACCACACCCACTCTGCTGTGATTGGCCAAACATCAAGGTTTGTCACCGCATGTCATCAATCCCAGAAGTATCCACCTTCAAAGGGACTCGTTGTATAAACAAAGCGGGGCATGATTACAGCTGGCTGGAGGAGGAGTGAAGCCATTATAACGTCATAATGGACTCCGCTCTCGTAACCTCTCGTTCGCCCAGATTTCGAACCAACTTTATAAAGTAATAAGTTCAAAACATGGTCATGACGAGGGACTTACTGCATGTTACTAATAGAATATGACATAAAACTCACAGATTATCAATGGGCAGCCATCTTGTTTTACCGTCTTCGAATAGGGTTGTTAGGGCCTTTAGTTTTCTTTTAGAAAATGGTACTGGTTTTGAGGTTTGAGGTATCAGATGAATTTTAAATAAGTATACGTTTGGAATTCTTTTTTTTTCCGGCATTTACCCATAAGGGGTTTCTACGGCCCGCAAAGAACCGAATTCCTTCCGAACCAATGGTCCGCTCTCCTTCTTTGCGGTCATTCCGGGTTTCGCGGTCTCACCTCCTGCGCTGGTTGTGTTCCGCAGATGGGGACCCTGGTGTTATGGGGAACCCCAGACGTGTCGTTCGCCGTTCCGCTCTGGGTCATCATCCTGGCCATCCTCCTGGGCCTGCTGGTTCTGGCCATGCTAACGTTAGCCATGTGGAAGGTACGAAAAAACATTGTCTCTTCTGACGGTGACGCTTGACTGAAATGTAAATGTTTCTCCTCAGTGCGGCTTCTTCGACCGGGCGCGACCGCCGACCGACGACAACGTGTCCGATCAAGAGCAGCTGACGTCCGATCACACCGGGGACGCTTGATGTTTCTGGAACAACCGTGCTTTACAAAGAAGGGACGAGCGACCTCTCCTCGGTGTATCGGCGCAGATTTCTATCTGCCGTCCAACATCCAGGAGTTTACGAAACGGGAGGTTGAGAACCTGAAGGTGTCACGGCTGCTCCGACTGAAGAACATTGCAGGACCTGAGCAGGACAAACGCACACCATGAAGAGACTAAATGGGAAACATGTGCGACGAGGTCAGCAGACAAAAAGGACTTTTCGTTAATATTTCGGAGGATTGTTGTTCTCGAGCAAATTAGGCACAACCAGACCAGAGAACTATGCACATGTGCTTTTTATGAATGTTGTGAGAGCGTGTTGGCGAGTGTGTAGGTACTCGTGTGTGTACCTGTGTGTCATTTCTTCACCCGTCTCCCAACCCCAAAAACGTTGCTCCGGAAAAAAAAGTCACAAACCAGACGTGTGTATTTATGAATGTACGTGCAATACTTGTGTGATACTGAAGCTTGTTTACACTGGCATTATTTTATTAGAGCTTGTTTGTATATACTGAAAGTATGTGAGTGATCCACGGCCCCAAACAAAATAGCTTTTTTCAAGGGAGAACATTCATAACTTATTTTGTGATTTATGAAGGAATTAATCTTGTAAAAATGAAGGACGCTGTCGAACACGCTTTTTTTCATGTTTCGTTTGGATTTTATGTGTGGAAATAAAAGGTTAATGTGGAATCAAAGCGTGAGACAATAATATAAATTCAAATGTAAGCGATTCCAGTCAATCAAATGGGATAATAATGTGAATTATAGTGTTTACTAACACATGCGGGGTCCTGACTGAGCACAGAAGTACTCTAGCACACTCTAGTGGTTATTTGGTAGAACTGCATAATCACGGTCAGAATTAGTTACATAAAAAAATACTTTTATCATTTCAAAATAATATAATCCCTATATCATATCATTGAATATATAAACAAAGAAAATTATTAAATAATTTAAGTATAGTAGTACTTTTTACTATTATTGTTTGTCTTTTTGTGTTATTAAATAGTTATATAAATATATTTACAAATGAATGTAGAATTCCTTCAGAAGAAAATCACTAAAAACAAAACACACCCACAGAAAATTTACTTTGACACTTTATCAATATTTATTGATTAATTTATATTTTAAATCGCATTTTTTTGCTGAGAATTTCGGCTGTAAGGGATGTTTTGTTAAATACAGAATTGACTAATAACGTCTACGGTGATACATGGGTTTATTAAACTTAACTTTATGAGCAACACCAACTATTCTGTTCATAACTCGTTCATTTACAGCTTAAATCACTAAAATAAAGAATAATTTATTCGCAATAAAAGTAGGTCATAGCGATGAGTTCAATATCCATATATTTAATTTCTAACAATTATTTCTGAAAACAGATTTAGACTATTTTATGTATTCTTGGCATGTATTCTACTTCAGAAAATATACCAAATATCACGATCACATATACTTTAATTTCTAAGAAAACATGTCAGAAAAGATAAATAAATATTTGAGTGTAAAATATGTAAAATTGGCGCCAGTAGCTTGTTAGCATTAGCATCAGGGTTAGCGCTGCTACTGATATATTGCTAGCTTCTTGTTATTCTGCTTTTTTTTTTTAAACAAATACAACGTGCAGTTTTAAAATAAGAATATAAACATGGTTGACTTGTTTAAATCTGGTGTGTAACATTTTCTCTAATGAGGGTTTCGATGCCTTGTATGTTAAAAGTGGTTTAAAAGATTTGTTAGCATCACAGCTAGAGGCTAAACATTTAGTGGTGCGTTCAAGTGCTTCTCTGGAGACTTTTAAAAAAGAGTTAATGAAACCTGTTGTGTTTGAGTTTGTCATCAAATATATTATTTATATTAGTCAAACTAAACATAAATGTTGATCAATGTATTTCTTCCGACGTTATTCAACCAGTTTATTTTAGTGTTGAAGATATAAAGTAATAAATTAAAGACGACAAAACATGAAATCTTGTGTCCAAACCCACGTTTATCCAAGTGTTGAACTGACGACACATCACTCCTGGATGTTTAAAAAATAACTGAAATTACAGTTTGTTTTCCCTCATTAAGTGTGTTCAGTGAAGGACAAAAACACACCAAAAACATCATGACATTGTATTTATATCTTTATAATATTTATAGATTAAACAACTGAAGCATTTGAAAAAAAAAAAAAAAAAAGAATAATTGCTTGACGGTTTTCTCTGTATTTCCAGGTTTATGCGATCAGACCGATATGGCTTTACTAATAATAATATTCCCTTTAAGTCCGTATTTCTCTCTCGCTCTCTTTGAACTCGTCTGTACATCACTTTTTTCCAGAGACGAAATAAAGGAGTATAAAAAAGTGACGTGAAGGTTGGAGAACAGTCGCAGGGCAGTGCAAGCCTGAGCAGTCGAACCATAACAAAGGAGAACAGTCTGGGTTTACAAAAGACACGTCCAGGAGGAGATAGAAAAACAGCCACGTTTGTTGGGGGGTTTTTTTACAGTGTGCACCTCAAATTAAAGTCTGAATCACATTCATGAAGAAGTGGTTTTGATAAGTTAATGGAATGGTTGGAGAAGGAGGTGCTCGCGCACATACAGTACATTGGCTACGTACGGGTTAGAATATCTATACACACAACTGTACACGTTCTAGGATACAAGTTACTGTACAACACTAGCTGGATACTTTTGACTCCACGACTCTCTCTTCGGAATAGTAACTCTTATCAGGCCCCGTCCAAAAAATAAAGAACCCCGTCGTCGTCTTAAGTTTTCTCCCCGCGATAATAAGAGTGACCGTAAAAGAAGTCGGTCCAATATGACACACACACCGTCCCGCTGGACCTCAAAGTGCTGCTGTTTAGAACGCATACACACATGCATTACCACCGACACACACACACACACACGGTTCCTGAGTATGAACTGGACTATATTTCAATTGTACTTATCGATAGAAATTAAACGTTTTAAACTCATTGAGTGAAGAATAAGTGCTTTTTAAAAAGGACTGTGTGTTGTTTAGGATGATGAGAATTGAAAACACCGAAAGATTCACATTTGATGAGGATATAATTGAGCTAGTGCCTGCGGTTGAAAAAAAAGAATAATCTTAAATTCAACTAAAAAAAAAAAAGAATAGTTGGTGCTTGTAATTGTGTGATTTACAAAGATAATGTCAGATGAAAAACATCAAAAATGTTCCAAAGTCGACCGTATTTTTTTAAAGGGCAACTAATGTTCAAAAACCAACTCTCCTGACTCACTCACATGTTTCACTCACATGTTTCACTCACATGTTTCAAATGTTGAAGTTGAAGTCCATCATCACGGCCATGTTTTCAACTTATTACTTTATAAAGTTACTCTGAAATCTGGGCGAAAGAGAGGTTACGAGAGCGGAGTCCATTATGACGTAATAATGGCTTCCACTCCCCCTCCAGCCAGCTGTAATCACGCCCCGCTTTGTTTATACAACGAGTCCCTTGGAGATGGAGTCTTCCGGGGTTTCACGACGTGCGGTGACAAACCTTGATGTTTGACCAATTACAGGAGTGTGGGTGTGGCTATGGTCAACAAGATTTCAGTGGTTTAAGTGGGCGGGGCTTAAGATCTTTTTTTCTAACGTCCATATTTCAATGAAAAGAGAGTTTTGATGATACAATAGAGTCCAGTAAAGACACACTTAAATCCACACATTAGTTGCCCTTCAAGATGGAAACGACTACGAGCTCCAAACATGGCAGCTTCACAGTTTGTTTTGTGTGTCGCGACAACAGGCCAACGACGGTGACGTCGACCACATATACAGTGTTTCGTACATGAAGTCAAGAGTTTGTATCGTTTGAAGTGAAAAGCTGCTGTTCTTGGCGTCGTCCCACGTGAATGCTGGTTGGTCGATAAGGCATGTTGTAATATCTAAAGTTTGGAAAGGTTGACCTAAAGTTCCTGGAAAGTCCGATCGAGGTTCAGTACCTTAAAATTTTCACGTTGATAAAAATACATATATAGTTTTATAAATGTTCATGCTTGTCGTCGCAGCATATATAAGATATTTAATTTAGTTTGTTTTTTTTAAGTTAATAATATGAATCTGTAAATGTGCAACTGCAGCCACACACACACACACACACACACACACACACACACACACACACACACACACACACACACACACACACACACACACACACACACACATATTGCCAGAGTAATGGTATCCACGCACATTCTCTCCAGTGCCAAACACCACAATATTGAGTCAATATTCCGTGGGTTTACATTCAGACCGGGCCGGGCGGCGCCGACTGCACCCTGACATCTCCATCTGCCGCCCGGAACCACCGGGACGACGAGCGACACAAGGTAAAGTCCGCGGAGAAACACGCGTGTAGACGTGGAATCGAAGGCGTGACGTTTCGAAGCAAGAAACATGCATACGGTCGTGGAAATACGGTCTCTCTCTCTCTCTGCTATTTTTTATCTTCATGGTTCCTCCGATGGACAGAAAAACCACGTTCTACTCGCTGACATCTGCTCTGTGCTTCTTTTTTTTTTTTTGTACATGAGGAGTGATGGTCGGGCTGGTCTGAATCCAGGAGCTCGGACTTGAACGAAGAAAAGATCCAGCTTATGATTGGTGGTCACACGGGGTTTTCGTAGATGCTACTCAAACATTCAACAATGTGTTGACCAAAAATTGCACATCGTCCTCTACACACACACACACACACACACACACACACACATGAAAATGCCGTGAAATAGAATTTAAGTTTCTCGCAATAAAGAGACGAGGAATCTCTCAGCAGTCGACTCGTCCGAGCAGGTAAGCTTCTTTCCCGGTACTGGAGTGACCCTCTATGCTGATTTTGACCTCCTGAGGGATGATGGAGGGTCTGGGGAGACACGGAGGTGGTTCCCCCTCGGCTTTCTCAGTCTGGTCTCGCTCCGGCGCCGACCACCGTCTCTTGCGAACCCGGTCCGGGCCGCTGCATTGTACTTTTTCTAAAGACTCATGTCTGGCCTCGGCGGCTCCCGCCAGAACCGATCCGTGAAGAACGTCTTTACCGGATCCTGAATGAGTCCTTAGTCCGGGTTGTCTATTCGATCCCGATTCAGGTCCCGATATCGTCCCCTTCTCGTGCCCGCAGACGCCGCGGGGCTTGACGAGGAGGCCGGCGTGACCGCCAGCAGCGCCGGGCCTCATGATGTTGGTCCTTAGAGCGGTTTCCATGTTGTGACAGGCGTCGGAGAGCTTGGACCCCAACGTCTGGTGGTCCGTCACGGCGCCGTTCCTGAGCCCGCGGAGGGTGAGCGACACGCAGACGTCTCCCACGCACAGCTTGGCGCAGGACAGCTCGAAGAGCTGGGTGGTCCGGTCCGGGCAGCAGGAGGACCAGCCTTGGCCGAACACGAAAAAGGGGTACTCCAGCAGCACCTCCACACAGACCTGGGGAAACGCGGAGAAAAATGTGTTAAATAGTACGTCTAAGTAGAAATCTTTCACTACCTTTTATTTATTTATTTTTTTCGTAATAGTATCAAGATGTTTAAAAAAAACACATAAAAAACGGTAGGAAATAACTTATCATTTTCATTTATTTGTTTTGTATGAACATTATAATAATGGAGGACATGTTTTATTTCCATAAAGCAAAAATTTGAATAAAATATTTCAATTATTTCCCGATGATACTAATTCCTAGGGAAGTTTTTCTTTTAATATTTATATTTTAAATAGTATCAAGTGGATATGATAGTACACGTTTATTTGTTTAAAGCAAGCGTTTCAAATAATTAATATTTAAGTAGAAATCTTCCAATACCTTTTATTTTTATTATTTATTCATTTATTTTTTCGTGTGTGTGTCAAGGTGTGTGTCTTAATATCTGAAAATCAATAAAAAGACATTTAAAAAAGACAAAAAAACTGTAGGAAATAAAATGTTCATGTATTTGTTTTGTATGAACATCATATTTATGGAGGTTTTATTTCAATAAAGCAAAAATATGAATTAAAATATTTCAATTAGATCCCGATGTTCATAAATAGGGGAAGTTTATCTTTTAATATTTATATTTTAAATAGTATCAAGTGGATATGTTAGTACACATTTATTCGTTTAAAGCAAGCGTTTCAAATACTTAATATTTAATATAAACGAAGAGTGCTGCGTTTACGACCCACTCGTTGTTCTGATAACTAAACAAATCCTTATTTTACAAAAAATAATATTTTGTAATAAACTCTATTTTTTGTGAGAAAAAAAAAGTAGAAATCTTCCAATACCTTTTATTTTTATTATTTATTCATTTATTTTTTCTTATGTGTGTCAAGGTGTATGTCTTAATATCTGAAAATCAATAAAAAGATGTTTAAAAAAAGAAAACAGTAGGAAATAACTTAACATTTTCATTTATTTGTTTTGTATGAACATAATATTTATGGAGGTTTTATTTCAATAAAGAAAAAATATAAATAAAATATTTCAAATATATCCCGATGATCCTAAATAAGGGAAGTTTATCTTTTAATATTTATATTTTAAATAGTATCAAGTGGATATGTTTAGTACACGTTTATTCGTTTAAAGCAAGCGTTTCAAATACTTTATATTTAATATAAACAAAGAGTGCTGTGTTTACGACCCACTCTTTGTTCTGATAACTAAAAAAATCCTTATTTTACAAAAAATAATATTTTGTAATAAACTCTATTTTTTGTGAGAAAAAAAAAGTAGAAATCTTCCAATACCTTTTATTTTTATTATTTATTCATTTATTTGTTCGTATGTGTGTCTAAATATCTGAAAATCAATAAAAAGATGTTTAAAAAAAACAACAAAAAAAACGGTAGTAAATAAAATGTTCATGTATTTGTTTTGTATGAACATCATATTTATGGAGGTTTTATTTCAATAAAGCAAAAATATGAATAAAATATTTCAAATATATCCCGATGATCCTAAATAAGGGAAGTTTATTTTTTAATATTTATATTTTAAATAGTATCAAGTGGATATGTTTAGTACACGTTTATTCGTTTAAAGCAAGCGTTTCAAATACTTAATATTTAATATAAACGAAGAGTGCTGTGTTTACGACCCACTCTTTGTTCTGATAACTAAAAAAATCCTTTATTTACAAAAAAGAATATTTTGTAATAAACTCTATTTTTTGTGAGAAAAAAAAAAGTAGAAATCTTCCAATACCTTTTATTTTTATTATTTATTCATTTATTTTTCCGTATGCGTTTCAAGGTGTGTGTCTTAATATCTGAAAATCAATAAAAAGATGTTTAAAAAAAAACGGTAGGAAATAACTTAATATTTTCATTTATTTGTTTTGTATGAACATCATATTTACTTGACATGAACTTTTAATATTTATATTTTAAATAGTATCAAGTGGATATGTTAGTACACGTTTATTCGTTTAAAGCAAGCGTTTCAAATACTTAATACTTCATATTCAATATAAAAACAAAGAGTGCTGCGTTTACGACCCACTCTTTGTTCTGTTAACTAAAAAAAATCCTTATTTTACAAAAAATAATATTTTGTAATAAACTCTATTTTTTGTGAGAAAAAAAAAAAAAAAGTAGAAATCTTCCATCCTATTTGTATTAGATATATTTGAAGTAAAACAACCTAAACACCAACAAACAATTAATTGGAATGCATATCTACGAAGTGGATTAAAAGAAAAGGCTCTTGTTGGGTCTGGGATTAAGGTAAGGTAAGGTAAGGTAGAACTTTATTGATCCCTCAGGAGGTCTCCTTCAGGAAATTGTTTTTTTCCAATTAGCCACAGAAAATACAGCAATTTTTCATAAAAAAGAAATCAAAATAAAATAATAACAAAGAGAAATAAAGAGAAAGAATGATACTTTATCTAAGTCTAAAGATAAAGATAAAGAACATAGATCAAAAGATAAAGATAAAGAACATAGATCAAAGAACATAGAACACATTATGTGTCTCTCCTAAAGTCCGAGGCAAAAATTTAGGGGGAAAAAAAGCCCTTTAAGATTAAAAAAGTATCTAAAGATGATCGTCTACAAACGTTCGCTCGACCAAACTCACCTGGGCTTTGAGTTCCCCCACGGAAAACTGGATGACCACGGCGTTCGGACTCTGCCCGCTGTCGATCCTCTCCACCGTGCTGGAGTCGATCTTCAACTCGTTGCTGATCTCGGCGCTCTGGATGAAGTCCTCGGTCTTCAGGTCCTCCACGCGCTTCAGCTCCCCATCAGCCAGCTGAATGATGGAGCCCCGCATGAAGAACGGAGGCAGCGCCACGGGGGACGACGGCGACGAGATGGACGGGGACGCCTGGATGGACACGGAGGAGGTGGAGGTGGAGGTGGGAACGGGGGCGGGAGCCGGGGAGGGGGACGACGACACCACCACCGGCGGCGGCGGAGGAGGAGGCGCCAGAGATGGTGGGGGTTGTAGGACCGCCGAAGCGTGGGCGTTCCCGTCCGGCGCCAGGGCCTCGCACTTGGACAGCGCCGTGGCCAGATAGGCGTGAGGCATGGCCGTCGATATCTGAGGGGTCGTCGTCAGGGAGCTCACGGTGCGGCAGACCTCCATCTCCGAGCTGTTGCTGGTGACGGGGATCAGGAGGGACTGGCCGCTCGGGATCACCAGGTGCTGAGGCAGCGCCGCGTGATAGCTGACGGCGTGCTGGCTCCCGCTGGTGATGTAGCCGATGATGGGCGGTTGCGAGGAGGAGAAGAGGTTGGACGGCAGCTCGTCGTGCGACAGCGTCGTGTGGATGACCGTGTTGGGAGCGACGGGTTTAACCGCCTCTGATGAAGACGGGTAGGTGAAGGAAGAGGTTCTTGGCACCGGCTTCCCGAGACAAATGCCTCCCTTCTCGGTCTGTACTAAGGAAATCTTGTTCGAGTTGGACTCCTGCTCGGCGCCGTGGTTGGGCTGAGCCACCAGAACCAAAGACGTCTGGAGTCCCGAGGGGTTCTGGCCGTAGTCCGCCGGTAGAAGGATGTGTCTCGCTTCGTAGTTGTGCACTTGCTGATGGTTTCCCGGCTGGTGGTGGCCTTTGGCGTGTTTGACGAACTCCAGCTCGCCGTTGAACAGAGCCTTGGCGTGTCCGTCCGGTTTCTTCCCGACGGAACCGTCGGCGTACTGGACGACGAGCTGGGAGGGAGCCAGGGTCAGGGTCTGAGGGATGACGGCGGCGTGCGGGTGGATCTGAAGGTGGCCCGCGGTCGAGGTGACGGCGGCGCCCCCTACGGTCAGCGGAGTCCTGCTGTCCAGATGGATGTACTGGCCGGGGACTTGTTGGGAGTTGGACAGAGAGACGGGCGTGAGGTGTTCTGTTGGGGAACAGATCCGAATGTGCTGCTCGCCTTTGTTGGAGGGGGAGATGAGGGCGGTTGTGTAGCCGTCCAGGTGAGGACCCCGACCCACCGCCGCCGCCGCGCTGTTAGGTAGCGTGTTAGCATTGCCCGAGATAATGTGAGAGGAGATGTAGCCGGCGTACGGCCCCGAGCTGATGAACTGTACGTTCGGGCCGAGCTGGGCGAACTGGATGGTGCCGCCGTGCTGCTGGAGGGTCGTGGGGAAGACGGTCGGGAGGGACGCCAGGGGGACCGTGGACAGGGGGGTCGCCGAAGAGGCGATTGAGGTCGAGACGGGACACCGCGGGCTTTCCGCATCCCTGGATTTGCAGCGTTCGCTCGCCACGCTCGCCAGCCATGCCAGGTTCTCCGTGTGAGGGACGGGATCGGCTGCCGCGACGGACGGAGGGGTCGCCGTGGCAACCACGACAGGACGCTGCTCCAGAGCCAGGATCTCGCGCTTCTTCGGAGGCAAGCATCCGTTACTCCGCTCCTGGTTGGATTTCATTTTGGGGTTTTTTTTTTCCAGTAAAGGGTCTTGATAGCACTTGAGTTATTCTTCAGTGTCGCTGGGAAAATCTAGTCCAGCGGGTCTGACCCGGGGCCTCCGTTCACTGGGAAACAAGTCTACTTCTCAAAACAAGTGAGTCACTCCAGCTCCCAGACTGAGCTTCATACACTTCATGGGGAATCATCTCTGGTTTTGGGGTTATTCTTCAACCAAGTGGGCAACAATCTGAAACAGAAGAGAAGTAATGATTACTGAGTGTCTCACATTTAAAAAAAAAGAAAAAGCCATTACAGTAGAAAACATTCTTAGCAAGACTCAGTTTTATTGAAAAGTCCAACCTTCCCTTTCTACAATCACTCCCTTGAATCCATACCTAGGTGCGGAGCGTGAAAATATGTGATGGCGAATCTGATGATATTAAATAATGGACGTTTAACTGTTATAAAAAATATTATGTTATATTGTGTTCAAGCATTTCATTAAATTGGGATTTAAAATCGTGGATGTTCTGTTCTATGTTAGTCTTTGTATCCTTTGTCTTTCTTTGACCTATGTTCTTTATCTTAATCTTTAGACTTAGATTGTGTCATCTTGTTCTTTCTCTTTATGTTCTTGTCCTTATTTTATTTTGATTTATTTTCTATTTTTTATTTAAAAAAATTGCTGTATGTATTGGCTATTGGAAAAAAACAATTTCCCGAAGGAGACCTCCTGAGGGATCAATAAAGTTTTACCTTACCTTACCTTACCTTACATGCTACACCTTATTTATCAGTTTTATCTTGACCTTTAAAGTATATACTTTATTGAATATTGTTTTGATTGTTTAAGCGCTTTGTGACCCTGGTCTGGAAAAGCGCTATATAAATAAATATTACTTACTTACTTACTTACTTATTTGGCCCCTCATAAGGTCAGAGTAAAACTGTAAAACTGAAAATGCCACTAGTTTAACTTATATACTGTTAACGTTTTTTTGTTTTGGCAATTCTAATAATTATTGTCCTCCAGAAACCATTTAAATATTGTGGAAAGAAAGGGCTTTAATATAAAATCCTAAAATAAAATGTTTTCGAATAAAAAAAAAATAGCAAATTAAGCTTTATCTCCAAATAGTTGATATCATTGCGTAACTATATTTGTTCTTCATTTACTACTTGATGTCTCCTTTAATAGAGGACTTTACTCTCTATTATTTTGAGGGTTTTCTTTGCGCTTGATGGATCTACTGACTCCTTTAAGAAACATCTTAAGACGTTTCTATTTGTTCAGGCTTTTCCTTAAATTTCTGGAACTCTTGTGTTGTTCTCAGTATTATCTTGATCTTTAAAGTATATACTTTTTTGAATATTGTTTTGATTGTTTAAGCGCTTTGTGACCCTGGTCTGGAAAAGCGCTATATAAATAAATACTACTTACTTAGAAGATTTTTTTTTTCATTTAGCCATTCATTCATCCATTCATTCATCCACCCGTTCATCCACCCGTTCATCCGGTAGATGATGCATGTTTTTGAATCCAATAAGGAACATACTACGAGGGCAGACCTCGGTTACGTAAAGAGAAGGCTCGAGCGAAAAAAAAAAAAAAAAAAGGAATAAGGCGACCTTGGTTTCCATCTATTTACACGGATCTAATTTTAATCAAAGCGGTGACAAGGTCAACGCTTTCAAGGCAGCGACATGAGAGCGTCGTTTATCTAAGCATGTACGGATGTAACAAAGGATGAGAGAGGCTGAGCTGTGGGGGGGTGGGGGGGGCAGAAAGCAAGGGGTGAGGGGAGCGTTATATGACAGAATGTAATGGATAAAAGCGAAGGGATGAAGAGAAAGATGGGGAGCGGGAATCGGAAAAGAGAGGATCGGTTGAAGACGGAGTTCTAGCTCTCCTGACCCACATCGAGCAGCAGTGCCTGCAGCATCAGCCCCCACCTCGCCGTGAGACCACCCCCCACCCAACCACCCCCCCCATCACAGTCGCTGCTACAGCCCGAGCTACGCTGTGCAGCATTACTCGGCGGCGCCCACCCCACCTCAGCAACACCGTGTCAACACTGTAATGACATCACAGTCTTACAGCGGTCGTGGGGGGGGCGGGGGGCGGGGGGGGGGACAAAGCCACTATATCGTGCACACGGTCAAAAAAATAAATAAAAAAAATGACGTCGCCAGGTTTCAAGGTGTCTCTCCTCACATGACCTGGACCATCCAACGGCACATACGAAAAGCACCATCGACCCCCTTAAAAAAATCCAATAGATCCCTGAGGGGCGACACTGAACATACGTCGAGCACGTCTATGGGATGTCATGCATGGATGGAGGGATGACGGGATGAAAACAGAGGGGAAGAGCGTCTTTTCCGCTCATGACGCTTTCACGCGGATCCTCCTTTTCATACTCCCACACGAGACCACGGATGCAGGGTTTGATATAGTTCGGTCCCAGGGTTGACATTCACCCAGAGACCCTCACAACGTTAGCATCCGTACCCCATCAAAGATCCATGATGCCTCGGAGATACACGGTTTCTAAATATAGCGAAAACAAAAACATCATCTGGGGCGACTATAGGCAGGACAGGATGGAGGTAACCTGCAGGTCAAGATCTGCAGCAAGGTCAGATCTCTGAACCCCGTCCTTGTCTTTGATGGAACCCCAGAGATGAGGAGATGTTTCAACCTTCCACTCTTAAGGCATCTTTAATCCATGCACACAACACCGACGTGGGTCCCTTTAAGAGGCGGTCCCGATCCCTGTGCTCGACTCTGGAGCAGACAGCTCCAGAACAGGCAGTGGGTTTTCGGGGGCTGTTTGTCTTTTACAAAGTCCTGCATCACGGATCGCACATACATGGCTGTGTGAACGCAGGGGGGGGGACCCCCCCCCCGCTGAGAGCCCCTTTGCATCCCCACACACCAGAAGATCCAATAGATGCTGCGACCACTATCCTGAAGGGGGGGCTTTTACAATGACACCGAGCACGCATGAGTAGAGTAGCAGAAAATACTACTACGCCACCCAGTTGAACAGAGAAGCCCCCCCCCCCACACCCCCCCACCCTCCTCTTAGAGCGCTAAGAATAGCTCACCAGTTTCTCAGCAGCCACTTCTTGCAGAGCATGTCCAAGGATCCTGTAGACGTGTTTCCTTTTACGAGTCCTCTTCCTGATTCTCTCCCCCTTGTCGTGGACCCCTTTTGTCGGGGGCCTTGCCTTTTTCTCCCCCACCCCCTCGTGGACCCTTGGATCGGGGGAGGCAGTCCCTGCAGTGACGGAAAGGAGAGGAAGTTCCCCTCTGCTGGAGCTCAAGTCCTGCGTGCAAGTCTGCCTTCAAACCGTGTGTTATGCAAGGCCACCAGACCGACAGCTCCCTCTCTCCGCCTGGCTGCTTCCCTCTCTCTCTCTCTCTCTCTCTCTCTCACACTCCCTCTGTTTCTGCCTCCCCCCCCCACCCGTCCTCTCAGTACTCCACTGACACAGCTCCTCCCCCAGCCAGCCTCATCGGCGCATCAGGTATTCATTCAAAAAAACACACTACTTGGCTCGGCTCCCAGACTACGCTCAGCACAGAAAGAAGGAGGGAGGAAAAAGGAAGGGAGGAAAAAGGAAAGGAACGGGGGGAGGGCGGGCGAGAGGATTCAGAGAGACTTATACTGCATGAATGTTGACAATGTGGAGATGCGGTAGCAGGGATTCGATCGGCGTTGTGTTTGTCTGAAGTCGGTCAAAATCGAGTACGTCCTAAACCTGCCTGTCCCCTCCTTTGATACCCCACCTCTCGGACCCCCCGCCCCCCATAAATACGCCACGACTTAAGAGGCTGTTACCGCTGATAAACACCCCCACACCCGGCCACTTGGCACTACCCCTCTACCCTCGCTCGGTTACCCAAGAGCCAAAGTTGTGACGCAGACTCAAGAACCGGGTTCATCTTTTCCCTTCTTTTCGTGGGAAGAAGGCGCATGGAGTCCCCTTGGTAACGGTATTTTGGGGGGATCTGGGGGTGGGGGGGCATATGGTGGAATTATGTAACTCCTGGTGTTGCTCCTGCTAAGATTCCTATGGAGGAGGGGCTACTGTCCGACACAATGTGTGCAGCGATAACCAGATTGTTTTTGGACAAAAGAACCAAAACGACCCACAACAAGGTTTTTTGAAAGGGATCCAATTATCTCACTCGGGCGTTTCTCGGGGTGAGACGGAACCACCGAGATCATGGCAGCGCTGATGTCACCGGGAAACTCAAGAGTTGGCTAAAAGGGGCCTGGGAAAAGAAAACTCATGGAATTCATAACACAGCTACCACCCTTAGAACCTGGCATGAAGAAGAAGTTGCCAAAGCAAGTTGTTCCATCTCAAGGTGGTCACACCCAATCCTATCCAGCATTCACCGCATCCGTTTTCTTTGGTATCTCCAGTGGCAACGGAGTCCAAACCATCTGGCATCCCTTAATTTTGTCTCAAAAGTCTCCACATTTGCGCTCCTCTGGGTACTCGTGACTAAAGGAATATGTGCATTTTTACAAAGGTATGGAAAGATGCATCACAACCAAGGATTCCAACATTCCAACACATGTACATGGAGGGACTATACAGTCTGATTCTCAGGAATAGGGTGCAAATACAGAGGCACCCCAGTTAACCCTAACCCAGTATATCAGGTTTCTTTCTCAAAATATTAATATTTTTATTATAGTTTAATTAAATATGTCCAGGTTGGGTACTTCCACCTTATTTTCCATATATATTTCTGCATATATATCTTTTGTGTGGGTCTTTAATGGAGAATTCATTGCAAACTGAACCCCTGAACTTTTTTTGGAAAAGTTCCATGGAAAAGTTTGTGTATTTGTGTCGCATTTACAGACTTCGGAGGTGGACTTGATCAACTGACCTCAACCAACATAGTACATTTGTATTAGATATTAAAAAGTCAACAGCATAAATGTGACATTACGAACCTGTTTTTAATAGATTTATTGAAGAACTCCCTGAACCCACGACAATCTTTACCCATGAAATTGGTAAAGACTACATGGAATATTAAAAATGGCTCCCTCAAGTGTCGGAACAGTGTAACTGCACTGTTGTAAATTATGCATGTGTCAATTTTACTTATTGTACCTTTAAGCTTCACTTCCTTTAATTACTTTTCCTTTAATAAAACTTTACAAAAATATACATTTTTTTCGACAATAATGACATCATCTTTAGATTACTGTGTATATCTCCATTTGCTTTGTCATACAAACTCATTAATTTTCCATTTTCGTTTGGTCAATAGCTTTATTATATGATTTATTTTTAATTATTCAAGCAATAATGACACACTTGAGTTAAGTGGACACAGATTTTATCCGTTTATTGATGCACTTTTCGGTTTTACTAACAGGATCATTAAAAAATAACGAGTTTTGGCTCGTTTCTGAATCAAAAGACACTTAAAGGTTCAAAATAAATCACATTACCTGTGTTTGAGAGAAGCGACCATCAGACTCTCCTGCAGCTGCTCAGTCAAGAACTGCTGCTCAGACATGTCAGGACATGTAACTCTGCGCACTTTTAACAACTTTACCCGTTTATACTCGCGTCCTGGACATTTATTTAGTGGTAGGTTTTATTGAAGCATCGATATCAGCTGCGATTGATTTTAAAACGTTTTTTTTCAGCTTTTTCGTGTTTATTTAGTCGCAGAAAAATACATCAAAACTCAATCAAACTGAATTAAATGTAGTTTTGTAGGCAACTTTAAATTCAACCCATTGTGTTTTTATGCATCCGTATTGTTTTTGATTTTTAATATATAAAAAGATTTTTGTTTTGCATTTACTGTTTTTTTGTATTGTTATTTATTGGGAAAATAAATAAAATATAAGTTAAAAAAAATATAACAGTTTTTACAGTTGGATTAAAATTAAGAGTACTTTACTAGGGAAATTATTACTTAATCAATGCACTGATATTGTACTGTTTATTTAATGTTTTTTTATTTATTTATCATAGTACTTTTAGGTTTATATTTAAATAAATAATGAATAAATCGTGTGTAAAACTAAATTAATAGATTTTTCTTTGTATATACCACATTCAAATGAAAATATTCACCCGTTTGTTTTTGCTATTAAACTTCTGGCCTCTAGATGGCAGCAGTCATTACGTCCTCTGCAGCTTAAGGAAGAATTAAATCCCACGAGATCCCGGCGATGACTGAGGACGAGAGGATACAGTCGACTCCAGCAGCTTTTAAAGCTGATGTTTGGACATATTTTGGTTTCAAAACAAATAAAATCAGTTACGACTTCGTCAAGAGTCATGTGGTCTGTAAATTCTGCAACACCGGAGTCAAGTACTCGACAATACTACAAAGAATCCGGCGATTACTGAGGATGAGAGGATACAGTCGACTCCAGTTGCTTTTTAAAGCTGATGTTTGGACATGGTTTAAAATTAAAATGAAAGCAGTTACGACTTCGTCAAGAGTCATGTGGTCTGTAAATTCTGCAACACCAGAGTCAAGTACTCGACAATACTACAAATATATCCTCGTTCCTGCAGTATCTCAATATCACCTGAATTTGTCTCGTTCGTGGTATAATTACACTTGTTTACGTCAGTTTTTTTCTATTAAGATTTCACTACACAATGTTTCCACCTCTGACCTGATGACACACGAGTAGATCAAGTTATTAAAAGTTTTACTCAACTCATAATTTACTCGACAAAATAACATTTTAGCCACAAAGCAGTTGCTCAAATTCAACTACATTTGTGTTGCCATGTCTCACTGCATCAGCAGAATCAGGTCCAGGTTTTATTCATTTATGAGTCTAAAAACGGATCCAGACTCTCGAAGAGTCGCTGGCATCTGCCGTCTGAGTCGGAGGCGAAGCCGTCGTCCGTCTCTGGCTGTAAAGAGAGGGAACAACATGCAGCGTCTACACTATGTGGGGAGAATGTGAAAGCGCCTGCTGCCATGGCAACAAGGCAGCTCCACAGTCTCCAGTCGCCATTAAGAAAGATGGGTGGTAACGTGGCTGCAGCTCACTGGCGCTGGAGCACGACACGCTGAAAGAGCCTATTGAGGAGCAGGGAACTCAACAGTTGGTCAGGAGCACAGTGTGACAGCCAGGCTCACCTCACACCCGGGGTTCAGATCCTCCACCTGGGAGAGGTGACCTTTTGATTGACAGGGAAATAAAGATTTATGATTGTTGACTTAACATTTACTCAACGTCATCGAGAAATGTTCAGACTCCTGCTCTGTGGGAAGATGGAAGCGAAATCTTCAAATGAGTCACAGTCGTGTCGACTTCAAGATCACAACAATCGCACAACAACTACAGGAGAGAAGCAGCCAATGAGCAGCGACGTGTTACTAATGAAGACAAGTTTATGAAGATCGTTCTAGAAACTCAGGCTCATGTTTTCCATCTTTGGAACCTGGTTTGACTCGGAAGAACCAGATGAAAACATTCAAGAAGGAATGAATCACTAGTTAAACCAATGAATATACACACATACACACACACATGTACGAACACACATGTACACACACACATGTACACACACACACACATGTAAGAACACACACACACACACACACACATGTACGAACACACATGTACACACACACATGTACACACACACACACACACACACACACACACACACATGTACGAACACACACATACACACACACTCACATGTACGAACACACATGTACGAACACACATGTACGCACACACACACACACACATGTAAGAACACACACACACACACACACACATGTACGAACACACATGTACACACACACATGTACACACACACACACACACACACACACATGTACGAACACACACATACACACACACTCACATGTACGAACACACATGTACGAACACACATGTACGCACACACACACACACACACACACACACACACACACACACCCCTGTACGAACACACATGTACACACACACACACACACACCCCTGTACGAACACACACATACACACACACACACACACACACACACATACGAACACACATGTACGAACACACATGTACGCACACACACACACACACACACACACACACACACACACACACACCCCTGTACGAACACACATGTACACACATACACACACACACACACGTACACACATACACACACACATGTACGAACACACATGTACACACACACACAAATATACAAAGTATGTACCTATACAAATAAAAATGATTTACTTACTTACTAAGCTATACACACACACATGTACGAACACACATGTACACACACACACACACACAAATATAAACACTCATACTGTACATATACATATACACAAACATACACATACATGTACACACACATATACACACATGTACACAAATGCACACATATACACACTCATACTGTACATATACACAAACACACACATGTATCGAAAATATACACACAAATGTACACACACAGACATACAGTATATACAAAAACACCCACACATACATAAACACAAAAACACATACATGTACACGCACACATGTGAACACACACACAGAAATATACACACACACACGTTCACAGACACATACTGTAAATATACTCAAACACACATATATAGAAAATATATACACACACACAAATGTACACACATAACATAAATATACAAAAACACCCACACATATATTCACACATTGATACAAAAAACACACTTGTGCACACGCACACATTTATTTATCTATATACACAAACGTATATATATACACACACATTCACGTGCGCGCACACAAAGACACATATATATACATAAACACACACACACATACATAAACACACACACGCACACACTGTATTTACACAAACAAATACATACATATAAACCTAAACACACACATTTATAAACACTCACAGATATGAACGAGTATTAAATGCTAGACTGATAAACTCATGTATTAAACTAAGTTTTGACACTTTTCAACAACAGTGATGCAGATAAATCATTATTTATTACATAAATCTTGGACAAAATGTCATGATTTTCAATATTCAGACTAATGTCAATATAAAAGTCGAGGATTCACAACAAAATGAGACGTAAGAAGAAAATAAAACAATATTTTTTTAAATACACTTCAATATAACAGTTATAAAGACGATTTACTTCAAATGACCGGTAAAAAACAATCTGACCAACAGGGGGCGACAATACCAATAATACATTTTAAAAAATGGTTTAATTAAGATTGAAGATGAATAAGGTGTTCATTTTGAGATTAAAATTAATGGCATATTGTTCATATGTATATATAGAATGAGGGGTTTGTACAAGCAGGTGGTTTCACTGAAACATTCATTCACAGCAGCTTCCGCCACAAAAAGAACAAGAAAATAAAATATATTTTCTGCAAAACAAAACAGATCCACGTCAAACCGAGTCGTTTTTATGTCGCTGAAAATAGTCTTTGCTTGCGTAGATCTTAGACAGTCATCGGTCAGACGGAAGTGTGCGGGGGAGAAGCAAACCAAATATGTCAAACCAGAGGCTACAAAATAAAAGCACGGTTCATTTTTTTTTGTAATTTACGAAGTAAATCACGGTGAGACATTTTTAATATTTAATTTAGAGACATCGACGAGGATTTATGATATTTGAGCGAGACTAGAGTGTTTGAGAGAAGTCTCTTGTTGAAGGAACTCACTGACCTTACACTCGGTTCGATGATGTAGCTGCAGTACCATCATCAAACACAGAGAGGCGCTGTTCAGCTCAATTTACACCGTTTATGTCATTAAATTGGAGCTTATGTGTCAGTTTTTATATTTTTAACTCGATTTGACATGACATACTTTAAATAAATTAATAAAAAACAACTTAACTTCTCCATGTATTTGCTTTAATCATTCAAAGATTCACAGTGATCATCTTTTATCTTTATATAACCTAACTTTTTAACAGTATTTACAATCATCTCAGTCAAGTAAAGGTTTTTTGTTTTAATATTCACACGCTCAGGTATCACACTAAACATTTGTTCCAGAAGCCCATTTATTTTCCACACTTCCATAACAGTTATTCACACCCAGACTTCTTGTTTTGCACACAAATACAGTTAAAAAAAAAAAAGGAAGAGAATAAATTAAATATCCCCAGAGCTCAGCCTCCGCCGTTGTCGTGGCAACTCAACTTTTCTCGCCCGCCTCGAGTGAAACTGCTGTATTTTCAAAAATATTGTGACTCTAAAGAAGAACACGACAGGAAGAGGGAATGTTTTCCATACGGGAGCATCAAAGAGCGGCATGAGCGGCAGATCTATTCTTCAGCAGATGAAGCTCTAGAAAGTATCGCAGTCACGTGTTCATCAGCCTGGAAAATGACTTCATTCATAATTCAACGTCACTGTTAAAGACAGTACATCCCAGTGCAGACTTCACCTGGTCTTATGAATAAAACAAGATCTCTCTCCATATACAAGATGTACTCGTCGTGTAGCTGCAGCATTTCCTCTTTTTTAATTCCATCAAATTTAAACTGCATCAGTTATTTACATCACTAGCGTCAGACAAATGAAAATCAACATTTTTAGTTTATGGAGTTTTGTCATGTTTAGGATTTAAATAATCATCCGACTCCAAAATTAAGAAGAAGTTTAAAAAAAACTATTATATTTATGATAAATAAGGTTATTAAATAGATTATCCATTTGACAACTAATTGAAATACAAGATACATAATCTTGAAAATTGGATACTTGTTTGGAATTCTTCATTTTTGTGATATTTTCTATTGTTTATTAAGAAGTTATTAAGAGTTAAATATTGGTTGATTATAGTGAACCACCAAACAAGTGGCTCAGTTCATCTATAATATGGACAGTATTTTGAAATATACTGGAAATTGATTGTGAATTCAGAAAGAAAACTTGTGTTATCTGACTTTAAATTAATTTCCAACACACAACTTTTACAGAACAAAAATCAGACTTTGAATTTTAAAAAACATCTACTTTCAACCACTGTTATTGTTCTTTTTCCTCAATGCATGAATACATTTGATGTTCAATTAAATGTGTAAAAAAAACGAATCAACCTGACAGCAGCTTCTCATTGGCTTTTACACCGAATATCTTACACTGAATTAAATACCATTGAAATCTGCTACATGTAATTTTGGTATTTAACTTTTTTACCATTGATTGTTTACACAATACTTTCTTAAACATGAAATTATTCATTCATTGAAACAAATATTGACATTAGTTTTATGTTTTTTGGGAATTCAAAGTCGGATTTTGACGCTGTAAAAATTCAGTCTAGAAATTCATATTCAAAGGCGTTACTTCCATAACTGTGTAATAATGTCGACTGAAATAACACAGAAAATGTATTTTCTTTTTCAGTAAAGTTGGTTGCAATAGACTTTAAATATTTGGAATTGTAAAAAACATTAAGACGCCAGGTTAGCGGTAAAGGGTGGGAAAGAACATTATTATTAATTAGCATTAGCAAAATAAAGAGGAAGAAAAAACTTTGCAATTTATCACATCAACAAAATCACATCAATAAAAAATATTAAAAACTTCAACAATAATCCAAAAAACAGCATGCCTAAAATATATATATATATATTTATATATAAAGTAAGTGAAGTAAATATTTGGTTCAGTCTAAAGAGTCTAAAAATATAAGGTTTTCTCTCCCTTTAATCTATAAAATATTGTAAATTGTATTTCTTAAGAAGAACTTTAACATGTTTTCTATAATGATGAGTATGTTCACTAGAGTTGTAACTAAACTAGTGAAACTAGATAAAGTTTTGGAAAAAAAAAAAGTGTGTTCAAAGAGACGGATAAATTAATGCACTTATTTGTGCGTCCATGTTCTGCTTGTGTCTTTTGTGAGTCATCAAGTCTTCGCCGACCTTCATTTTCTCTTATCTCAGCCCCGGGAAGCATTTAATTGCTCCGGCAACAAAAAGAAAACCAAACTAAACATGAGGCGGCGGGAGAAAAGCAACGCGGATAATTACATAGTTTTGTATTTGAAGTGAGGAAGAAGTGGCCCACGGTTTTTGTGTGGATGTGTAGAAGCAGGACAACAAACCTCAGGCTCATTATTTATCATTTGATACTTCAAAACCGGCACAAGATTAGCTCGCTGATGCTAACGCTGATACCAGCACGCGGCTGGTCGCCAGCGACGACGGTGTTAGAAGTGAAGCCCAGACGGTTTTCAAACTGTGCTGGGAGACGCACAAATCACAAAATGAGTTAAAAATAAACCTGTTTCTTCAACATGGAGACAAAGATGTGAAGGATTAGCTCATAATTGTGAGCATTAACAAATACTACCTTTAAGTATTCCACCTTTAACTGGTAGGACTATCATCATGTGGTCATAATGTTTAGGTGATTGATGTGTCACCACAGATCCTCCTCTGGGCGTCGTCCAGCATGTTGAAGCAGGTGTCGTGGGTCACAGTGGGATCTGGAGGAACCATCTGTTCCTGGCCCTGCTGGAAGAAAACAACAGAGTCAAACCTACGCCGAAATCTTTAGTTGTTATTCGTTGGTGGCAAGTAACAGATTAAAAACATCGGACGTGAAACTAACTCTGTCCATGCAAGAACATTTTTAAACAAACAATAATTTAGAGACTTTATTCCACAAGTTGGATCTTCAGAATAAACCTACATGAGCACAAGAACATACAAGTTGAATTTGAACCTTTGACTTTTCTATGCAGCAGCAAAATAATGATTTAACTGAAAGAATACAAAAGGTTATAATAAAGAGTTAATATCTTCTGTCTTGGTCTCAGGAGAGGCGAGGAAGATGTTCAAATCATTTAAAAACCCTTACCTTCTGAAGAGGAACGCCTCGAGAGTCAACACATCGACGTTCAAAACGATCCTCAAAATTCAAGTGGTATCAAAATCGGACACTAGATGGAGCCAAACTCAACGTAAAACGCAAAAAGATGATATTGGATTTTTTTTCTTCATTACTCAACAAAAGTTGTTTCGATAGAAATAAAAAAAGAAAACGACTTCACATTGTTAAAAATTAAAAAACATAGTATACGTATGGATTAGAAAATATTTTTTTTTATTTAAGCAATCGTTTTATTTATTAAAGTACCTTTTTTTTTTAAACTGAAAAACTTTTTTACTAGAGAAGGTACCAATTGTTATTGAAAATGTATATATTTTTGACGCAACATTCTTTTGAAATTATGAAGTAATTGCTGTTTAATTGTTGGACTGAGCATATTGTTTTTATAGTCAGACCATAAATAAATAAGTAATTTTTATTTGTATAGCGCTTTTCCAGACCAGGGTCACAAAGCGCTTAAACAATCAAAACAATATTCAATAAAGTATATACTTTAAAGGTCAAGATAAAACTGATAATACAACAGGAGTTCCAGAAAATCAAGGAAAAGCCTGAACAAATAGAAACGTCTTAAGATGTTTCTTAAAGGAGTCAGTAGATCCATCAAGCGGAAAGAGAGAGAAGATCGTTCCAAAGCTGTACAAAGATCCAAGACAGTAATAGTCGTTTCCGTTTAATGTCATTTGCAAAACCTGGAAACACATTAAACGTCTGGGTCACATGCTGCCAGAGTAGAAAAAGATGATCTTTCTCCTCAACACATCAGCTGTGGTTTGACTTACGGTGAAAATGCTGCGGACTCAAATACTAAAGTCTGGAGTTTTTAAATAAGATATGGAGTTAATATAAACACTTATTGAGCAACTTAAATACTGAGGAATAAACGATGCACAGTCTTGATGGAGAAGATTCGGCCGGTTCGGCCCCAGTATGAACACAACTGTTCGGATCCGGAGCTGATCCGTCCGATGGCGACGCTCCTTCCGACGCGAAGGTTTATAAAAGCATCACACGTGTTGAGGAACAATGTCAAGGCGCTCCACGTTTAAGTTGCGTCATCTGACCCTGGAGCGCTTGACCACGATAGTTCCGGCCACCATGTCGTACACAGTCCTGTTGTGCTGGAAGAACAGCAGCGTGATGCAGGCCGGGAAGAAGAAGGCGATGGAGAAGTTCTTGTTCAGAGCTCGGACGGTCGACCTGAGGACGGCAGCGAAGAGTTTAACCTCAGGCGGGGTTAAGCAGAGATGTGTTGTGATGAGGGGTGTGAACGTTTACACTTGTGTAACCAAAGCTTCTAACCGTGTTGTAACCGGAGTTTTAGGATCTTTCCATCGCAGTTGCACTACATCACCACTAGATGTCTACATTAAAATACCTCCAAATCGAATTACAGCAAAGCCCTTCCAGTAGTTATCAGACAAAACGTATTTATTCTTGTAGACCCACTTCAAATAGGTACTAAATGATAGTCAGAACTTTAGTTATTGTAATCTTCAGACTCTTAAGGGCACTTAAAAATGATTGTGTCAAAAATCTACAGTGCGCCTCCATAGTATTACTACAGAAGTCCCTGTAGTAATATGGTCCAGGTCTCCGTATTATTACTCCCAGTCTCTGTAGTATTCCTCCCGAGTCTCCTTAGTATTCCTCCCAGAGTCTCCTTGGTATTACTCTCCGAGAATCCTTAGTATTACTCCCAGAGTCTTCTTAGTATTACTCCCATAGTCTTCTTAGTATTACTCCCAAATGCTTCTTAGTATTACTCCCCAAGTCTTCTTAGTATTTCTCCTAGGGTCTCCGTAGTATTACTCCCCGAGTCTTCTTAGTATTACTACCCGAGTCTCCGTAGTATTACTCACAGTCTCCGTAGTATCACTCCCCAATCCCTTTAGTATTTCCCCCCGAGGCTCCTTAGTATTACAACCCAAGTCTCTATAGTATTACTCACTGAGACTACGTAGTAATACTCTCCAAGGCTCCGTAGTATTACTCCCAGAGTCTCTGTAGTATTACTTCCAGAGTCTCATAGAATTATTGACCGAGTGTGCATAGTATTACTTTCCGAGTATCTGTAGAATTACTCTTACTCTCTTTCTGTCTTTGTAGTATTACTGCCCAAGTCTCTGCAGTAAGATTTCCCTGCACTATATTTATTTTTGTAATTTACATTTAAAAACACATTTAAATACACTTGTGTAAGAAAACATTTGTTGTTTTTGTCGTATCTTTTAACAATTGTTCATAAAAGCTTGTGAGTTGTTTGTGTCAATAAAGATTCAAAACTTTATCGACACCACAGTCTCACTAGCAGACATGAACATATTGGTGAGAAAAGAACGTGTTTTATTGACGACATGTAGACGTCGACACCCCTAGTGTTGATTTGATTGACACTCACGCCGACAGAGACACGTTGGACGCCGGCACCACCAGGACCCTGTTGGGCTGGATGAGCTCGGACGAGTCACACGTGACGACCCGGAGGCCGATGAGGAACTTCCCTGGAGTCGCCCCGCCTGCGCCCCAAATACACACGATCTGAAGAGACACGTTTACATTTATTCAAAAACATTTTCCTTCTGCATTCGACTCAATCATTTTATACAAATATCTTCTTGTGCTCTTAAGCCACGAAGTTAACAAGCTCATGTAAATCCACGGTTTAAATGACCATGACGACAGAGTGTGGAAGTGTGGAAATTCTTATTTTGAATATAGTGTTTGTTTGTTTTGAGCACAGAGGAGATGTCGCTCGTCACATGTTTGCACAATTGTTTGCATTTGAATGGAAGCAGAACTGAGGAAGGTTTTAAAAGTAGATAGATGGATAAAACTTTACATTAATTCTGCATCCAAACTGCCTTTTTTCACATTCTTAAAAGCAAATAGAGTAATAAGAGTAATATATTCTTGATTTGTCCCACATTGGAAACGTTTGGGGGTCACAGAAGAAACAGGAATAAGAAAAGAACATAAATACTTAAACATACAGTGCAAATAAAATATATAAACAATAATAATAATGAATGAAAAAAAATGATAATAATAATGATGAGTAAAAGATTAACATGAAAATATAAACTGTATATATAAATATACTATTCTACTACGGCAATGAAAAGTCAAATAAATCAAATTAAAGTCAGAAACATTTATATAAATAAATAAAGGTAGAAGGGCAAAAAAACAACAACTATAATCAGTAGTTAAGTGCAAACACAACACAGAAATGAAGGAAAGGTTGTTATAAACACTAATAAAACATTGTTGTTGTTTTGTCATGAAATCATTGATAATGTTATCATTTATGATCTAAACATTTTGCAAAGATTCGGTTTATCCAGTTAGAATTGTTTTATAACAACAATGTTGTAAATGAAATGCAATATTTTCATCACAAACATAGATCATGTAACACGAAAATGATTTATTAAAAATGTATTTAAAAATGCTTATTTAAAAAAATAATAATAATGCCTAATAACTTCATAAGCTCATTATCTGCACTGCTTAATGCATATTTACACCTAAAAACCTTTACATTCTGGTAAAATAGCCTCTAAACGGACACGACTCATGAAATAAATTGAAGGATTTTGGTGGAGACACGTTGAACCATCTCTTACCTCATAAAAACACACCAATATCCGGTAAACCAGAGCAACAAGCATCATTTTCTGCAGCTCCTCCATCGACGTGTCCTCGTCTATTTCCTCCACGATGAAGTGCATGGCGAACTTGGACACGTCCCTGAAAGACGACAGTCCAAATAGAAGACGGGAAACGTAGCAATAAAAGCAGAATAGAGTCAGATGCGATTCTTACTTGATTCCGCTCAGGTGCATGATGCTGATGATGATGGTCGCTTTGATGAAGAACAGGATGAAGAAGTCGACCATTTCCGCCAGGAGTCTCTGGAACGGCGAAGGAATGCCGTACTCGCGACCTGGTGAACGGTAGGAAGGTCGAAATCAATAAGTGTTAATTGTATTTGTATAAACATGTATATTTCCTTACTTTCCAGTAAGAATGGACTGATCAAAAAAAGGTAAAAGAAAATTCAAGTTGTAAATCGGCATAAATCGTAAATAGCGCCATATTTGTTAGCCATTGCTAGCTAGCGATTGTTTGCTAAAGCTAAGTTTTATTAGCTTGATTTTACTTTTAAACCAACTAATTTGCTACAGTAAAAAAAAGGGTTCAACTTGAGTAAAAACAGTTACAGCACCAGATTTTAAAAAGTCATAAACCAGTACACCAGTGTTAAGCTAACGTCAGCTAATAATTAAACACAAAGCTAGTTCAAAGGCACTTTTTTTACCTTTATATTTCTGGATCAAGTAAGGAAAGGTAAAACTTTATTGAAGGTCTCCTTCGGGAAATTGTTTAAAAAGTAAGTAATAAGTAAAAATAATGGGGAAAAAAGGTTAAAAATATAAAGATATTTTACATAATCTTAGTTTTGACTAGATGACTGTGTGCAAAAGAAAAAAAACCTCTGCTGCCGCTGACAACATTTAAATTCTATTTTGAAATATATTTAAAAGATGATAAACAAGTGAAACAAATATTGAAAATATATTTTAAGTATATAAGCAAACATCAACTGTGAGACATTCAAATAAGTAAGTAAATAATATTTGTAGAGTGCTTTCCTAGACCAGGGTCACAAAGCACTTAAACAATCAAAACAATACCCAATAAAATATATGTTTAAAAGGTCAAGACAACACAGAGTAAAACACAGGAGTCCAGAATTTTAAAGTTGATCCTGAAAGAAACTGGAAGCCAGTGAAAAGATTTAAGGATCGGAGAAATGTGAGTTCTTCTACTAGAGCGGGTCAGAATTCTCGCTGCAGAGTTCTGAATCAACTGCAGGCGAGACAGATCCTTCTTGTTTAGACATGAAAACAAACTGTTGCAACAGTCTAAACGAGAAGACACAAATGCAATAAGCTACAGATCATGTTGTGACCACAATTTCCTAAATTTAGAGATTTTTCTCAGTTGAAAGAAACAGTTTGTCAGTTTTCTGCAGTGTTGAACTAGAAACATGTCTTTGTCGAATACAACACCCAGGTTTCTCAGGCTCAGTCTGACAAACTGCAGCTGCAAGCTATAAAAAGATGCAATTTAATGCGCCTTCGCCCATCTTTTTATTTAAGGGTCTTCATAACTGCGCACACATTTTCAGATGGACAGGAATGAACTGGTTTTGTGCGTCTCTTAGGAACAATTGTTACAACTCGCCTTGCTTGTGTAGTAGGGTTAAGGCAGGGATTAGATCTCATAATCTAATTACAGGGTTGTAAGATCTTTACTCGCAAACACAACACTTGTCTTGCTGCACACATGCGAATAAAATGCAATAAAAGGCAAATACGAGTTGAGATTTGCAACAGTATGTGAACTGTATTAATTTAATTCATCATGAAATGAATCTGGGGATCTGTTTTAAACCATCGTATACATCACAGCTAGGCGTGTAAGGATCTGGTGATGTTATATGTATCACGATTGTAGTATTGTCGAGTACTTGACTCTGGTGTTGCAGAATTTACAGACCACATGACTCTTGACGAAGTCGTAACTGCTTTCATTTGTTTTAAAACCAAAATATGTTCAAACTGTATCCTCTCGTCCTCAGTCCTCGCCGGGATCTCGCAGGATTTCATTGCATCTTAAGTTACGGAGGACATAATGACTGATGACATCTAGCGGCCGGAAGTTAATTGCAACATAAAAATGAAGAACTTTGTAAACATTTGCATGTTTATTGTAAATAAAAAAAATATTATTATTTTATACACACGTATTTGAAATATAAACCATCAAATAACTGTAAACTGTAAAATTAAAACAAAAATTCCTAAATCAAATGAATGCTGTTGAGTATCAATGCAGTAGTATCCTTAATAAGTATTGCAATGTATGGCTATTTTCACACACCTATAGTATGTTACAATCACAACAGAAGGCTGTCACAGAGAGTCTGGTTCTGCTCCAGGTCCCTGACTGTTAAAAGAACGTTTTTTTTCTCCCCATCATCTCTCATTGTATTTATTTTGGAAGTCTTTTTTATAGCACCATTTAATCTGTAAAGTGTAGATGGAAATGTATTCAACATAAAACTAAGTGGGCAACTCAATTTCCTAAGGGGCTTTATTGTATAATGTACTGTATACTGTATAATTCTCTTTGCGCTTGATGGATCTACTGACTAATTTAAGAAACATCTTAAGATGTTTATATTTGTTCAGGCTTTTCCTTGATTTTCTGGAACTCCTGTTGTGTTATCAGTTTTATCTTGATCTTTAAAGTATATACTTTATTGATTATTGTTTTGATTGTTTAAGCGCTTTGTGACCCTGGTCTGGAAAAGCGCTCTATAAATAAAAATTACTTACTTACTGCTGTCGGGGACAGAAGGAACAGGAAATAAGTTTTTGTCTTGTATTATTTTACATATTTTTAAGGTTTATCCTATATAACAAAAAAACTTGATGTAGATCTATACTGAAAAAAATGGTTCTAATAACGGTCGGGATATTTATAGACATGTTGTTTTAAATATCTTTACCGATTTGTTTTGACAGTTAAATTCAGTTAAAAACAAATTTAATTTTTACTTTGTCAGTTTTACAGCTTTAGTCATGTGGCCCACATTAATGTAAACAACAGCATGTGGGCCCCCGGGGGCCAATATCTTCCTTAAGTAATATTGAATCAAAACATTCACATATACTGGCAGAATTCAACACATTACGATGCAGCAGTGATGTAGGAAATCATTTGAGTTAAAATTAAATAAAACAAAATAATGTTTTCACAACATAAGCGGGTTTAAATGTTGTTTTAATAACGTGTGTTGATGGTAAATATTCCATCTATCCGTTTATAAAATGGCTGATTTAAAGACTGTACCTGGTCTCCGAGCGTTCCCGTTCTCCTGTGGCCGCTGCTGAGGCGGACCCGCGACCGCGGTGGCCCGGCTGGTGGCGGCGGTGACGGCGGGCGGAGGCGACGGGAGACCGAACGGAGCACCGAGCCAGTGCTGCGGGCTGAAGTCCGCCGCCCCGGGGCTCGGAGGTAAACACCACGGGTAGGACATGAGCCAGCTCTGCCAGGTGACATAGCCGCTGTAGTACTGCCACATCCACGCCTGCAGCTTCTCGCAGTACTCCGCCGTGGAGCAGTTCTCCTCCGCCTTCCCGTCCCCGCGACACGGGCTCTGGCTCTGCCTCGCGACGCCGTTTTTTCTGCTCCGAGGCGCGGCGGGTCCTTCCTTCTCGACTTCCATGTTTGTATTTTCCTTCGCCGCCATGTTGGATGAAGGCGACGCGTGACGTAGCACGTATGAACGGACTGAACCACCCGAGGTGAAATGTGAAGCCGCAACAAACACACATTACACTAGTTATAACAAAAATAACTTTAAAAGTAGACGAAATCCAGAGATACCGTATTTCGAATATATGCGCTTCACGGGAATTAAAAGCAAATAAAACAAACACCCCCCCTGTGAGTTAAAAATGGTACTGGCCAACCACTTTCCACGTTTACGTCAATATAAATTAAACTACTATAAAGTCCACTTGCGTAATAATTTGATTAATTTAGTCGTTTTGGTCGAAAAAAAAGCCTAAAAAACGTAATTTAATTTCGAAATTATAAAATTTAAATTTAAGTTTAAGTTTAAACAAAACAAACTAGCTCTATCAAATACAAACGCACAATTGTAAAGGTAAATCTCACTTTTGAGGAAGATTAGTTTTAAAGACTTTGGACAATCAACTCCAAAAACCCATTGTTTGCATTTTTCAAACATACAAAAATAAATATTGTCACTTTCAAGGTACTTTCTTGTGTCTGTATGGCAACATGTTTGCAGGCAAAAGTCCAGGGCGCAGAGATTCTTTTCAGGGGAACCATTTTTTTGGAGATTGAAGCGTTAAAACTTCTTTGAGGCATTTTTAACCCGACTTGTTCAAGGAATTGATAAATACAAAAGATATGAGAAAAAAGTTTTCAAAGAATGTCCATTTAAAAATTGAGATTAGGAGACGAACAGGATGTTGTTGGGAGTAGAAAAAAAAGATTGAAACATGGCTCATGGCTTGTTTATTGGCAACATTCATTTGGCTTGTTTTGTCGTCAAACACGGATGCTTCACGCAGGAATTATGCCTTTTCATAGGTTCTCACTGAGACGATGTCACCCATGATGCATTTCTGTGGAAAGCAAACACTCGCATTAACTTAAAACCACCAACTAGACAAACACAATAACTTAAAATTGGAATTAACATGGGAAAGTAAACATAATTCAGCCATTATATCATTTACCATCAGTTCCAAGAGACTTTTTATGTAAACCTCTGAAAATTGAATACAACAAAAGATACTAAGAAACTGATTTTCCTCGTTAATCGCATGTGGGCGTTTCCTTTCACGACAACTTTACCCTGAATTAGTCATGTCACGACAGCGGAGGATTGAAGTCCTTTCAAACATGTGGGACTGTAAGTGAAGCAACTAGAGCCTGTAGGAACCTGTAACCCATTCATCGGAGCTAAACTTCCAAGAGCGAGGATTTAGGTCACTTGAAAAACGAAAAAAATAAAAAGGTCAAAGAAGAAACTTTGTAGAAAAACGTACACATTTTAATTTGCCGTCACTTATCTCCCTCTCCAGAGTTGTATTTTTTCCATCCCAGGACTGTTTCTGGATCAGTTTCCCATTCTCAAAAGAAACGACAGTCTGACAAAGCAGGCATCAGTGTCAGAAGTTTTGTCAAAATAATTAAAATTAGTTTTTAAAAGCATTTCTCACCTTCACATGGCGATCATCTGCAGTGACTTCGTCAAACTCTTCGCCGAGCTTGAATTTGAGCTCAGTGTTCTTGAACGTACTCAGCGTCTTCATGCAGAAGACGACCCCGGCGTCGTCCACGCTGAACTCCAGGTCGGGCTTCAGCGCGATGGCCACATGACGGATGGCGAATGTCACACCTGCGACGCCACATGGTGTCACCGAAGGATGAAAACTTGAAAAAAAAAAACGTTTTTCTCACCGATCGCCTTCATGTAGTCGTCGAAGTTCTCGCTCTGCTTCAGCTTCCATTTCCCAACAAACTGGTCGACCATGATGCCGCGGAGAAGGTTTCGCACAGAAGGAGATCTCAGGTGGGGTGAGAGCGACGCACCTGAGGAGCAACAACTTTGAAGACTAGTCGGCACACGCCTGGACCAATCCCGACGCCGCGCTCGGTAGCCTGACGAGAAGGCGTGCTTTGCAAATCTGACTTGATTAGTTTCAGCAGCGAGGAAACGGTTTGCTTCAGAATTGGGAAGTTGTTACGCAAATGATTGACGCCTATGAGGAAATCAATAAGATTGTGATCAAACAGGAACATTGTGGTGATTTCTCAAATGCCTCAGGAAAGCAATCTTTCATATTAAATTAAAGAAAACTTCCCTTTTTATTTAATGGCAGCACTAAATACTTTAATGACTGAAAATAAAAAAAACAAAAAGAAATAAGATGCATAAACAAGTGAACACAAGATCATATGTGGGTGTCTCCTGGATGAGGTGGATTCTGGGGTGAGCTGGTTAAAGGATGGGGTTCAATGGTAGTCAACATGTCTATATATACAGTATACATTTCTGTATATATATATATAGTGGTTTATATATTATTTTTTCTTTAAAGTCTTCAATCTGGGGTTTGCTTGTTGTTTCTTTTTTATTATTATTATTTCTTTAAATCTTTGTGTTTTCCTCTATCACTGTTATTTTATAACAATTTTTATCATATCATTTGTTGGATTTGGATAGATAGATAGAACTTTATTGATCCCTCAGGAGGTCTTCTTCTGGGAAATTGTTTTGTTGAAGATGAAATTGTTAATTGATTTAATATTAGTAGTATATTTGTAAGAAAAAAAAGTTATATCACTGTGCAAATGTATAAATTATTGTATTATCAATAAAAAATATTTCCACTTTATTTTTAATTTGCAATAAACTTCATTCATGCCAACATTATTTTTAACGACTATTTTTGAACCGCCTACGCTACTATAGTTACAACTTTTGTCCAGTAGATGGAGCCATTTAAAAGTGAGTCGGGCACAATTTTTATAAAAATCCAGAAAACCTTTGCCATACAATACACTATTTCAATTACAATATCAATATATTTGATACTCTGATCAAGTTGGATGTTGTATTGTGTAAAAAAAATATGAATCTATCAGTGACTGCAGGTCATCTGTAAACAAACACATTGATGAGCCGCCCAGTGGTCGTCTAATGAAAATGAAGTCTCTCCCTCGGACCCGGGGAAGTCTTTTTCCTCCTGGTTTTCATCATCACTTCAAGCCCGACTGACGGGAGAACAGAGGCGCAGGACAAAAGCTGTATATACTGTACAAACACGGCTCTGAGCGGCAGCACACTGACTCATTCTTCGGTGTGTGTGAGAACGCAGGGGGGACCCCTTTCAGCTCCTTTGTGTCGGTGTCTGTCAACAGTGTAGTCGGAGGCTGAGCCCATTGTGGCGGCCAGTGTTTGGTATTGACACAGGGGCTCGCTCGGCTTGTTCCCAGGGTCCGACCGGAGGACTCATGAATAATGGAGAGAAGATCTTTCGGGAGTGATTTAGAAGTTTGTCTCGTCTTGAACTTCAACTACACCTTGATGTGTGTGTGTGTGTGTCAGAGGGTGAAGCCGCGGTCAACCACAGTGATGGTGACGTCCGTCTCTGGAGATGATGAAGCACATACGGTGCACGGATTTATTTACTTCATGGATCTCACTCGGGCAACGTTTGGCTCGAGGCCACATGACAGGGGTGGGCAATTAAATTTCCTCAGGGGCAACATTATATCCCATGACTGTTGTGAGGGGCCGTCAATCTAAAAGAAAAAAAAGAAGAAAAAAAAAGGAAAGAAAAGAAAAGGGGGAAAACACATATATACAAAAAGTATGTATAAACCTTTAAAATTATATAAAATAACTTGATATTTATGTTTTTTATTTTAAAATATGATCACAATATTCACTGAAAGTATTTAAAAGGTCAATTAATATTTAACAAAAAAGACCAAAGATGTGAATAAAGTTCGAGTTAATACAATAATAAATACAAAATTGAATTGTTAGTTGACAGAAACACTAAGACCTCACAAGGGCCCCATCAATATAATGAATGGTGGCCCTAAATAGTTTACAAAAAAAATAGACTGTTTGGAAATGTTTCAGCTCACTAACACGTTTATTATGTATGATTAAATATTAGTTACATTAAAAATGTAATTACAAATAAATCATTGTTTCTTGATTTGTGAGTAATTTTTGCGTTTCTTTATCAGAAAAAAAACAATTGTATTTGTTGTATTTGAAACATGACAAACTATGATTAGTTTTCCTAAAAGCTCCACATTAATACTTCAAAGTCTGTAAAACAAAACACTAACATTCCGAGTATCAATTGCTGCAAAATACAATGAAATATTTTCATTTAAGAATTGATAATTATGTGGGAATTTAGTTTGTGTTTGATCTAAAGCGAGGCGACACCATATGTTGGCGACACACGTCTACGTTGTTACACAAGCCTCTGGTTTGATGTGCGGCCAAGAGTTAGAGGCCAAGATGAAAGTGGCTTTTTGAAGTCGTGTAAAACATTTGCACTAATATTGGTGATCAAATCTATACTCAAATGCATGTTCACTAGACTAGACAAGACTTATTGGCAAGACGACAACAGGGGCAACAATACTATATACTATAAATTGCAATATATTGTGATACTGTAGTAACAAGTATATATGTGTAGTATTGTCGAGTACTTGACTCTGGTGTTGCAGGATCTACAGACCACATGACTCTTGACGAAGTCGTAACTGTTTTCATTTGTTTTCAAACCAAAATATGTATTAACATCCGCTGCTGTAGTCAACTGTATCGTCTCGTCCTCAGTCATTGCCGGTTAAGATGTGACGATTGCTGCCATCTAGCGTCCTGAGGTTTAATTGTAAATTGTCAATAAATATAAATAAATATATTGAATTTTATACACTCTTTATTTAAATATAAACCATTAAAGAATGAGGATAAAAAATATGAGAGAACAAATAAGCCAAAAAAGAGGAAAGAATATTAAGATATATTCATACATATATATATTTTTTAATATCTATACACTGCTGTTGGATATTGATACAGTACCGTGAAAAAAACTATAGCAATATTCGAATGAATCGATTTGTTTCTCACATGCTTTATACTGTATGTTCACCACTGCACCGAGCCACCAGCAGAGGGCGTCGCAAGAGTTTCACAGTGAGTTCATCCATCTGTTGAGAAACTCACACGACCTGAGCAATGTGCCCTCTCCACTCGTGTGTGAGTGTGTGTGTGTGTGTGTGTGTGTGTGGGTCACCGAGGTGCCTCATGCTTGTGTGCTTTCAGCTTTTTCATGCTTCCTGCTTTGATCTTCTCTCTCATCCCTTCATCCCACACACTCCCTGGTGCCCCGGGCTCCTGGTTCGCAGCTCACCGATGGCAGGCCTGTAAAGACATGAGAGTGTGTGAGACAGAAAGAGAGAGGATGAGAGAGAGACGGGCGAGCGAGCGAGGGGGGGGGGGTTAACTGGCTCTAACAGAGACGCAGCTTGTTCTGTCAATCCTGAGAGAAGCTCCAGAAAGAAGTCGCCGTGGGTCACACCGTCGGGTGCAGAGGGCGGTGGGCGGAGGGTTCGACCAGGAGCTAAAACCGACGCTCGCTGGGCTCGTCTCCTCTTCCCTTTTTTTTACGCCGTCAGATCTCCCCACGGACGCGATTCTTGTGCGAACAACAGACCGCCACAGTCCTCGCCGAGCCGCCCCCGTGACCTCGGGCAACATGGGAAAAGAGCCGCTTATATAAAGAGTCCAAGTCGTGAAACCCTCTTGTCCTGAACGTGGACACTTACAGAGGGACGGTCTTGTCACGGAAGACAATTGTCGATGGTCGTCATGTGTCCCCGGGACTGTGCGCCTCCGAGCTTAATGACCCCCTTCAAACGGAGGGGATCCCCGCTCCCTCCACCCACCTGCTGAGCCCAGACTAGAAAACACAGATGCGAAGGCACAGAGCAAAACCCCCGTAATTGGTGATTAATTGGAGGTGGTGGGGTGGTGGGTGGGGTGGGGGGGGGGTGGTCTTTATTTGGACATGTGGCAAGTGTTAGAGGGCGAGTGGCGACTCCCCCATCCAGACAGATGACTGCACTTAATATTTCATGATAATATCACAGCATGTTTTTGAGGGTCGGGGGGGTCGTGGCGTGCAGGGGGTCTTGGTGGCGTGAGGTCTTTCACCGTGACCACATTTATCGTCTTTCAGAGAAACGCCAGAAGATCATTTGTGTTTTTAAGTAAACTGACAAGTGATCTTTGACCTCTGCTGTCGACTCACATGAGGAACCTGTCGCCCCCGGAAACCCCTCATACTACTACGAAATCCAACCTCCAAATGATTTATTGATTACGTTAAACATGTTAAGGGTTGTTTTTAAATAAAAGTCAGAAGCTGCTTTTATCTTATTTTATATATATTATTATATGGTTCATGTTATTCAATTTCTGAGGGAAGATTTACTAAAAACAATCACATATGTCTTTATATTTCTGTAGTATAAAGATTGTAAAGTTGACCAGGAAGTAGCACTAGTGTCCGTCATTTAATTATATTATATTATTATTATACATTATATATATTGAAAATTAAGTATTATATAATAAATAACGCAGATGTTTGGGTTTTCTTGTAGCTAAATACTTTATTATTGTAACATGGATTAGGAAGTTGGTTCAATTTGGGTAAAAATGACAATACAATGAGTGGAAATACTAACATAATTAATATTTTATATATTATAAATGAATGGATCCATATGTAAAAAGATGACACATTTTAGAAAATGAATCATGATCAAAATAGTGGATAAAATAAAATCAGATTAAAATGTGTTAAATATAAGAAATATTTTTTCATAAAAAATGTAAACAAATTTAAAAAGTCAATATTGTTATAAAATAATCAAATTAGCAGGTTTTTTAAAATAAATATTTATTTTTTAAATTCATATAATATTTATTTTTAAAATAAAAGCAAAAAAGGAAAATGGTTGAAAAGTTTCATATCAATTGAAATGGCTTCGAGTCGTCTTAAAACTGTTATTCATTCCTAGAAGGAGTTCTTAGTATCTTAATAACCATTTCTGTCGTCATGACGCTCAGATGAATAATGGCCACACTTTGCCCCAGAGCTACTCTTGCAAGAACCAACACATTATCATCATCCAGAGCAGCAGCAGTATCTGATCCTCTTTTGATCTTAAGAGACTCGACATCAACTCAAAGACGATTGTTCTTGATTCAACGTGGATCTTTCCATGAACTCTGTGAACTTTTCACTGTAAAAAAAAAAAGGGTATTTTCCTCTTTGCTCTTTGACCTTTGCGCCGCTCACAAGACGTTAGAGAAATAATCCTTTGATGTTTGCTTCACACACATTTATTTACTCTTAAATAATGTCCCGTCTGCGATGTTAATCAACCAGAAAGTGAATAAATAGGTCAAATTCAACAACAATATAAATCACTCAAGGTTTTTTTCACATTTATATCTGCCTAAAACAAGATGACAGGGCTTCATGGAACCTTCTGCTGTAGTCTTGTAGACTACTTTTGGAGGATTTTAGCCGTGCACTTCAACTGATCCTGCCTCCTCAAGACCATCATCGACACTCTTGACCCTTCTTTTGTTCTCACAGTGTCAAAAAAGTCTCCATTTCTTCTCTCAGTATCTTTCAGGACCTTACAAAAGTGATAATTCAGTGATAAACCTGGACCTTCTGCTCACTTTACGCTGCTTATCCCTGACACACGAGAGTTGTCGGTGGTTCAAAACCCTCAGAGGGTTATATATAGATATAGACCGAGTCACACGCACTCACGATTTAGGAAATTTGAGTCAAACACTTGGCTCGGGGGGCCAAATCTGGAGCGCCAAGATGCTTCGTGCGTCCCACCAGATGCTTGTTTCAAATCAAAGTGGATTATTTTTCCTTTATATCAGATTTCCTTATCAGAATAAGAAACATCTTTACCATCAAAACAGGAATTTTGTAAAAACTCAACTGGAAAAGCGAAACAATCATGTTCATCATTATACAAAATCTTCCAATTACAGTGAAAATATTGAAGAAAAGGAAGCGAGGGGTGAGTGTTTGAAAGCAGACAAACACAGAGATACTTTTAAAAGTAATAAGAATGATATTAATACCATATTTTTGTTAATTTTTTTCCTTAAAAAGAAACAATATTGTTAATAGTGAATTACTTCTCTCAGGGTACTTAGGTAAACATAGAAAGGTTAGTTTTAAACTAATTTAATCTTAAATAACTTACTGTTTTACTTTACTGTTAATAATAATAAAGGTGGAATTCAGAGTGAACACTTTAATATTATGCTATTAAGGGTATTATATAGTCACAATGAACAAGGTGTGAGTTAGTATTTTATGATGGTTAATAAGTGGCTTATATGCGCTTAATTAATGTCTGTTTAAGTCTTTAATTGTTAAGTCTTTAATTGTTTTAAGTGTTTGTTGTCTTTTGCATCGTGGGTCAGAGAGGACCACAATTATGCTGTATGTCTTAATACATGCATATTTGACAATAAAATAACTTGACTTGACTTAATACACATGTAAAGAAGTTAATTTTTTATAAAATTCATGAACTTATAAAAAAAATACTTCTTTTTTACGGTCATAACTATTGTGATCACATGACGAGTTAAGTTAAGCTTCAGTCCCGCGGAGCACGTGGATCAGATGAAAGCGTGATGAATCGCGACAGGTAGGAATAACAGCGGTTTTGAAAAAAAAAGTAGGACTGGGTGGGATTCCGACGCAGGTTAGTGTGAGAGCGAGGGGGACCGCGGCGGAGGGGTTGTGCTAACAGGCTTTCTGCAGATCACTGGCAGTTTGACTGCAGTGGAGAGTAATGGGGCTGGCAGGGCGGAATCAATTACTGGCCACAACAGATTTTCCCACAGGTCTGAGCTTGGGAAAGCAGTGCTACACTGCAGTGCAGACAGCTGGCACTGAGAATCCACTGGGAAACCAGCCGGCCGCAAAGACACAATCATTTTTTTTTTTAGATCAACTTGTGACGTATCATTTATTTGTGGTGTCTTGAATGTAAATATTAGTCTCCGTGAGATTCCAATAATCTTTTTTTTTCTTAAATGTCATAATCATTTACTTTTGTTTGAGCATGAGATACATTTTTTTTAACAAACACACACACACACAGGAATACACACACACACACACACGCTCCATTGATATGCAAACAATGTTTTTCCTGTGGCAACACAATGTGTGGCCTTAAACGTAGTCCCCCTTTCTCAGTGTGGACATCACATGCCGTCTACCGTCGCGCTTATTTGGGAACGGGTCTTGTGATCTGCCTTCGCTCTATTGTGAACCTGCATAAGTTAACTGGTAAGAGGAAGCAAAGTGGTAAACCTCATGAACTTGTCAGGGGCCCCTGATGGAGTGTGCTCCATTGTAGGAGAGAAAACAGAACATTTGGCCGCTGTTGGTCACGCATGTGGGTTTTTTTAAACAACATGTACAGTTGAAACTTTTGATTTTTTTTTCTCTTTCTATTTATGCCATTAATTCTCTCATCACGTGTTATACACTTGTATGTGTGTCACTAATGTTTAGACAGAGCAGAACAAAAAGTCTGTTTACATTACGGTTTTCAAACTCAATGACACAGAATTCTCACTAAATTATAATAGTAAGTATAAGTCTGATTGAGATATTATCTTTTCATCCTCAACGGGTTAATCTACGCTTATTTTTCTACAAAAAACATATCAAATTCCTCTTATCGTAGATACTGGCCAAGCCTTTTGACACATGTGGTGTACAGAGTAAATATCTCTGTTTTTTACATCAGCCAGAAAGAATACATATGTATGAGGTGTCACGGAAATATCAGTTATATTCTCTTATCACTACACTATTGTGCTTTGTTAATTCTGCTTTCAAGGTTTCATTCAAGGTCAAGCGTGTCAAACCTGGAGGTCAACAAGTCAGCAGCCGCATGGAATATAAAAGATTGCCCTCCAGTGAAGAGCACTCATGATCCCTCATGATGAAGAGTGTAACAGTACAGAAACAAATGTATAAATTAATTCAAAGTAAATACATCCTTGCTTTGAATGATGTTGTAGTTGCAGTTTTAATAAATGCACTGAAAAGATGGTGTATAGATGGAACATTTTGACAAAGTGTTGTTTATTCTGTTGTTGTTCAATTCAGTTGACAATATCATTATCAGACTCTTACTATTATTGTATAATTGTTATAAATCCTTATGTTATCTTAAACACTGGCATCTTAAAGGTAACCATATCAACGTAAAAATAATCTTCTTTTGATTGGGCCGTTGGGCCACGTAATATAACATGGCGGGCCAAGGATGGGTACAGGGGGCAGCAGCCTAAACAAAGAGGCCCAGACTTTCCTCTCCACCAGTTAGCCCGTCAAGCTCTTTTGTAAGAAGTCCCAGGCCTGAAGGACTCTTCACCAGACCATAGGTCGACCCCCTCATAGTAGAACAGCTCCAAAGAAAATCATGAGAATCTTAAAAAGGAGCGTCTTTCCCAAAATGATTGAGATCCTAACTTTATTTTTCCAGATACACTGGAAACTGGATTTGTTAAAGATAAAGATGAAACAAAATATAACATAAAACAACTTAAAATATATATATATATAAACTAGATCAAAACTATTCTAAATTGATTTAAGTTTATATAAATAAAATGATTTACTTTGGCCTAAAAACACCAAAAATGGAAAAAATTCATCGAATGGACAAAAATGTGTGAGTGCAAATAAAACTTGTGGAAAACAAATACAAATAAATTAACTAAATAAATGAATTAGAAACAGAAGAAACTGTATTTTTTTAAAGGAATGGAAACAATATTCTTGAGTCTACACTTGTCGCTTACTTAAGGTAGTACTTTTATGTGGTCTGTAAATTAATTCTCATGTGGATTAATTATAAATATGCCAGTGTTTATGTTACGTACAGAGATGATGGATGTCAACAACTATACAGAGACTTTCAATAACAGTAAAAACTGATATTAAAGAAAAGTACAGACAGTATAGGCAGTAGTTTACTAACTTTACACTGTATATTATGTGGCACCTGAGCAAACTTAAATGCCCATCCTTGGTCTATGATGTACCAATAATAGAATAATAACAACTTTTTGTGGTGTTTATTTATTATAATTCCATAGTTATAATGATTCTATACCTAAGTTGCCATCAGTAACTATGATAAAACAAAAAGACATGTTCTTTGTATTCCTTAATTCAGCTCAATATTTGTGCTGGACGCACGTCAACAAATGTGCTTCATTTCTAGTGACTCTCGGCGATCCTGTTATGAAATCTGCGATGCCAGCTTCTCAGCACGAGAGGCCGTCCTCAGAGGAGAAAGAGATTTTTTTTTCGAAAGAGCCTCGAGCCGAACAAAGAAATGAGGAAGTGAACACATCCTCTCTGGTCTTACCTATCACAAAACACACAGAGAATGGATGCCAACAAAGGCAGGAAAGCAGAGAATGAGAGCGAGGGGGTGGCGAGGGGGGGGGGGGGTGTGTGAGTGTTATGGTCGGTGAGAAGGAATGGGTCTCAGGCCCGGTGTGGTCCCTGCCCAATATAGCGCCTGCATGGGTGCTGCTGGAACCAGAGGGGGGCAAGCCAGGAAGCTGTGGACCATAGGATAACATTGTTGTATGGAAGCCGTCTGTGCGACGCTTCCCTTACCGGGACAAAGTATTTACAACCGACACGGGTGGCATTTTATCTGCCGTGCATAATTTATCATAGGAAAACTAAAATTAGGGCGCGCACGGGCTGTCGCTGAGTGACAGGTATAAGATGTCAGGATGGTGTGCACACAGGATGCAGGCACGGCTGCGAGCGCCGCTGCTGTAGACAAGCCACAGCGGTTGACATAGTAAATCAATCCTGATGGGCAGAATGGAAAGGGGGGGTGGAGGGGGGGACGGGGTGGGGTGTCCAATGGGACCGAGGCGGGCCACCGTCAGACACACTCAGCCACTCGGCCAGCCAGTCAGAGAGGGCCGCGGACGGGTGGGAGAACACTCGCCGGGAAGTGCTCACACGGAGATTGAGTTACCACGGAATTAGATCGGGGCTGTGGGAAACAGCACCTCCTAAACACACTCGCGGACACACACACACACATAAACACATGCGGACACACTCTCGCGCACAAAGAGTCACCAGGGGAAACCTGAGGGGAGACGGAGGAAGGCAGCTGGGCACACGCCAGTTTCAAACAAATACTCGCCTATACCTCTTAGCTTCCTGGCACTGGCTCCGGATTAGCCGCTTTCGAAAATAGGTGCTGGTCAACAAGCAGCGCTGGCACGTCGCTTAATTGGGTTATAATCCAAAGACACGTTTAAAGGGACGTTTTTCCCCCCCCCCCGTGATGAAAGGGAGTCAAGGCTGAGAAAATGTTATGATGGCCGAAGGTGAAACGCCAAGGCTTCGGTGAGAAAAATCCTAATTAGGTTTAATGGGCTGAGAGAATGGCGGCGGAGATGTCGGAAGGACCTTGGGAGTCAGGTGTGAAGAGAGTGTTCTGTGTCGGCATATAATGGAGACCACATGAAGCGGCCTGTTCTCCACCACAATACGGAGATTGTCATCGCCCGCCGATTCACTTAAGCCCTTGGAAGTCAAGGAAAGTTCATGAGGATGCAGTTAAAGTTAACCGCTCGTCTTACGCTGACGACGTGACGGTGAAGAAAAAGGGTTCGGATTTTTTTTAACGAAACCCTTTTAGGAGAAAACTAGGCTCTTTAAAGCATGTGACTTTTCGCTTCAAGGGAAAACTTTGTAGGTTCTCTCTAATCCATGCAATGTAGCATCTTTAAACACAGACACAGTGGGCGTTACATTGTGAAAAATTCACCGAAATCGGCAAAGTAGCGACCCATTCATTTTTCACGTACTTTAATTAGCAACATTCATTTAAACTAACAAACTCAACATTGAACATGAGGTGTCATCTGTCTCAACAAACCTACTCCGTAACTGTGCTGCTTTGCCGCCCAGCCAATCAATCAGGGACAGGGGTCCTGTTGTGTTTTCAGTTTTATCTTGATCTTTAAAATGTATACTTTATTGAATATTGCTTTGATTGTTTAAGCGCTTTGTGACCCTGGTCTGGAAAAGCGCTATACAAATAAAAATTACTTACTTACAACAGAAACGTAGAATTTAAATACATTATTGCGGTGCCGAATAGGCGGTCACTAAATAGAGCGATGTGTAGAAAGGCATCATGGGAGTTCACTGTTTTGAAGGCACCATAAGTATCGTAGCTTTGCTGTGTGCAGTACCGTGTGCAAGAAACGGAACAAAGCAATGCCGAACATCTTACTTTTATAACACAAACTTTTGGCAATCGCACCAAATGTGGGGATTTGAATTTACTAATAATGTTATATATACTGTCAGTGTTTGCTGTGGGTCGTCAAGAGACAAGGGACAAAGAAAAAGAGCCTTAAAATAATAAGTAATATTATAAAAATTAAGACAAAAAATTGAAGGAGATCAGTAAGTAAGTTGTCTTTACACCTCAATGAGTAATGAATAATGAAAATAAGTACAAATAAAACAACTAGTGTTCAGGTTCAGAGCTCATGATGGCCAAACTTTTAATTAAATAATCGTTAAAAATAGTATTATTGTACGGACGGTTGTATGTGTGTTCTGGACCATCATTTAACTATATGATGATGACACGTGTTTATACGCTTATGTCAGAGCAACAAAGGTGTATCTTGTTGTTTTAGAGACGCTGTTAAAGATCTGTAAGGTTATTTCATCTTAAGTGTAAATGTAAACCTGCAAAGTTAGATCAGGCAGTGAAGCTCTAGTGATTATTTTATATTTATTTTTATATTTTATGGGCTAAACAATAGACAAAACAATAAAATAGCATAATTTCATCTTCAACATTGGTGTGACATGAGATAAGATATTTCTTTTAACAAGGTAAAAGCTCTTAAATGATCTAAGTAGCAGCTTTATAAGTGAAATAATTCTGCTTCACAATCTGCTCTATAGAAACTGTGGGTCTGTGAGAAACATTAAACAGAACTCTGCAGTGCCGGGATGTTTTTCAGCACCGCATTATTCACGTGTAAGCGACAATAAATGGACGCTGTGGGAGTCTGGCCGGGGGAAATGGATGAAATCAGTGAAGGTAGTTTCCAGTGAAAGTGTGTGCTGACAGGGGTGAGCCGGGGGTTGCGGGGACGGTGTGACAGAAGCTTGCACATTGTATCTGTCACCACCGAGACCCCTCTGACATTCAGGGAACAGCATGTCGGCCTGCAGTTGCTCCCCGGAATCAAGCTCTCGTCCACACTTGTCGAGGATCCCACTGCACCACGTTAACAACTGACCTGACGGACGGAGCGCTCAGACAGCTGCTGCTCGACAAGGTAGTGAGCGGGTCAGCAGGGGGCTGATGGTGTTAGCAGACGCGTCAGTGCAGGACTTATCCTGCTGTCATGTCCACAGAAAAGTCCTCGGACTCCATTTTCTTATACATCCTGGTCTGAACTTCAATTTTACAGTCAACATTTAAAAGATCCATAATAAAGAAATCATTGCTGATGATTAATGTTGTGAAAAGCTGAGCCATTTATGATTAAAATTCAATTTTTGATTCATTTTTAAAAGAAATTACACTTTTTACTAGGAGTTACACCAAATATATACGTCAATGAGTGACAAAAATGACAAAATGAACTACCAATGTAGGTTTAAAGATACTCGCAAACAAAACTATACTAATACTAATAATGATGGCATGGGAGGAGGAAAATAAGAGGTTTATAAATATGTCAAATATTCCAAATAAACGTTGACATGGGCATGGGCAAAGTGCAGCCCAGGGGCCAAATGCGGTCCTGTGACTGTTTTTATGTGGCCATCATGAGGTTAAAGGAGAAACTAGAAAAGTAAATGTAAAAAGTAACAATGTTTTTGTGCTTATTTTTATTATTCATCATAACCCCTAATATATATGGCTTTTTGGGACATTTTTGTTAGTATTTATTTTTCTATAAAAATATTTCAGTGAATATTTAAAAAAAACAAACATTTGAAAAGGTCATTTTACTTTATAACTTTAAAAAAAAAAAAATTAATTATATATATATATATTATATTATAAAATGGTAAAATAATAATTTTGCCTATCTATCTTGATTTGATTTGATTTGTTTTTGTAACTTTGGTTAAGTTTGTGTTGTGTTCCTATATATTGAGGCTTTCGCTCCATTATTTTTGACTCGATTACTAACTTACTTACTCACCACCGTCACTGTATAAAATGTTGCCCCTGAGGAAATGTAATTACCCACTACTGATCCAGATATATAGTTAATAATACAATTAAGGATTGAGATTCATAATAAATACTTGAATTACTTTGATCTTGTTGCTCATGATTAAAGGAAAAACGGACAATAAATATGTTTCAGTACATTTTCTCTTTGTGTTCACTTGTACAACTAATTAGATATAAAAAAAAGATATAACATTTTATTGGTTTATGGATGTATCAACAAGCATTAAAGAGGAAAAAAAGGACAGTGTAACCTCCCTTTCATACGTGGCTCTGACATAAATCGTTCTCAGTGGTGCGGCCGTGTTCACTGTTCTGTGGATGAATGATTCCCTGGGAAGTTGTCGCTGCACCAGGCGGTTGACCTGTTTGCAGTTTCCTAGGAGAGCCTGGCAACGCTCACTGACTAATGTTGGGCCTCCCGGCTGATCGGTGCTGTTGTGGAACCACACAGCTGACAGCAGACAATGAACAACACACTCTACTAATAGGCCGTGTGTCCTCCACAACACCAAAGAGGAAGGAGAACGCTCCCATTCGGATGTGTCCCGTCGCACACAGAGTGGCAGCGCAGCAGGGAAGCTATTGAAGGCCATGAGTCCAGCGGGCGACAAAGCTTCATCTCGTTTTTTTCACTCGCGTCCAAGAGTCTCGGGGCCACACAGAGAAACTATTTTCATCTATAAATCTGCAGTTTCTTGCCTTCTCAGGACTTCAAATTGAATTAAAATGTAAAATATTCGGAGTAGGCGCCCAGAAAAATCCTTCATGTGTGAAGATATATTTTCTCGTTACAAACAAAAGAGAAACTTGTGGTTACTTTTTTCTGTGCAATAATTGGTTAAACATGAATCAAATTCTCAACTACTCTCTTTTTAATTTAATATTATGTTAATTTTAGTGACTTGATGCTGCCTATTAGTACATGAAAGGAACTTTTAATGATCGTAACAAGACTAATATTAAGTATGATGTCCATCCATTGTTTTTTTCTTCGTCATGGTGGTGAACGTTTGATCGAATAATAGCAACCGTACGGCTGTATTCCCGGTTCAACTGTGTTCCCTTTGTTTTCACCACTATACAACCATCCAGATGACGCAGAACACATGTCTTAGTTAATGAAGAATATCAACATTTTCGGATTGGAACAAGAAGACGCGCCACAAATCTCTGACAACATTTAACAAGTTTTCACTCTTCAAAACTCCCTTGCAAAACATCTAAGTCAGGCAAGAGGTTTATTGGAATCCCGATAATATTATTTTTTGGACCCGCCGACTGCCTGGTAGAGTCCGACCCGCCGTGTTTACTGAAATGTTCCATCACTTTCTGTGCTAATCTCATGGATTTAGTCAATAAAAAATACAACATTTCTCTTCTTTATGTTTCCATTATTGCATATTTAAACAACCTATGGCGTGTTTGTTCAATAAATAGGAATTCAATTGCCTTTTCCTATGCAATTTTCTAATTTACCGTTAATTAATTGATCATGATTAACCATCATTATTAAATAACAAAACCTCTTTTTCTGTGCTTTCCAATTATCACAAGCTTTTTAGAATGGGGCAGATATTAAACAAGTTATGCCATTATTAAAGTTTAATAATAAAAAAAGGTCACCTAAAATATTGAATCCTATTGACTTAGTACTAAGAAAGTTAGTTCATTTTAACCGGTGTTAATAAACCATAATTTTCTTCAAATTTATCACAGGAACATCATACCTATATCACTGGAATCCTCTTTACAGGACCTGCCTGATAATACTGGTTATACTGATGGATTAAAATAATAATATTGTACACACATACCTTTTCAATGATGGGTTTCGTCAAAACATGTTGGAGACCTTTAGAAAATGACAATGATTAAATTAAATGAATGTTTTGAACACAGTATCAAACAGCCAAGTACAGCCAAGGTGGGGATTCAAGTGCAAACACGTTTAAATGATTAATAATGTTATTTAATAAAATAAAAAAACATGGTTTAATAACACATTTGTGTGGCTTTAGTTTTGGCAAAAAAAAGATGATTTAGAGCAAATGGGTATATGTTGATCTGAGCAGTTAATACAAATCATACAGTTTCCATTAAAAAAAATTAAAAATAATGTTAAAGTCTATCAAGATGTGTTAGCATAGCTTTAGCTAACAAGCTATTTGTTGTTAGCTTAAAACACATGTCTCAGCAAACAACAACAACTCGATTCCCAATTAAAAATGAAAGTATTCGTTACAAACCTGTCGATTGATGTTCATTTAAAAATGTTTTATCTACTTTATTTACCAGTTTCTTGACGTCGAGTTCATAAACGCTCGTTCAACTTGTTTTCATCGTGGAAACGTCAATCAAGCGCCTTCTCGCTTTCGATTGGTGGAAGGTTCTGCGAAGTCCCGCCCTCCGCTGGGTAAATAACGTGGGAAGCGCCTCCGTGTCGTTCAGTCTGAGCGCAGTTCTGGACTTTGAAGGTTCTGGACTTTGAAGGTTCTGGAGAGATTTTGGGTCACAAACTTTGAGGAGCAACATGAAGAGAAGTCACAACTACAGCTCGTCCGAGAGCGACCTGGACGACAACATCGAGGTGGAGAAGGACAGTGGCGACGAAAATGGGTCAGTTTTGTTTATTTCAGATCTTTATTTATATGATATTTATTTTGGTTTATGAAGCACGTATTTATAGATGATTTATTTTGACAGTCAACTGGATTCTCATGGCTCGATGTCACCTTCGACAACTACCCAGGTTCAAGCCAGGAAGAGACGCAGAGGGGTGAGAAGATGACTTTTTTTATTTTTAAAGATGATTTATTTGTTATTTTTATAACTGACTTTATTGTTTTTTCTTCTTATAGATAATCGAGAAAAGAAGACGAGATCGTATTAACAACAGTTTGTCAGAGTTGAGACGACTTGTTCCAAGTGCTTTTGAGAAACAGGTATTTGTTGGAGATTTGAATAAGTGTCCAAAAAAAACAAACATTTAATCAAATTTTTTTTTTTTTTGGCAGGGATCAGCCAAGTTGGAGAAAGCAGAGATTTTGCAAATGACCGTCGATCATCTGAAGATGCTCCATGCATCTGGTGGGAAAGGTATGTAACATATACAAATATTCACTACTTTACAGGTTTATTTTGAAGTAACTTTGACTGAAACTAGTGTCACAAGCTTGTGTTACTTCAGATGTCATTTATTAAGAATAAAAGACACTAGAGTGTGTTCTATTGACATTAATAATCAATAGAATGTTCATTATAATAAAGTGTTTTTGCTCTGTTATAACACTTTGCTAACAGACTGTCTTCCTCAGCAGGTTACTTCGAAGCTCACGCCCTGGCGAAGGATTACCGCAGTTTAGGCTTCAGGGAGTGTCTCGCCGAGACGGCTCGCTTCCTGAGCATCGTGGAGGGTCGTGACAGCGCGGACCCCCTGCGCCTCCGCCTGGTGTCCCACCTGAGCAACTACGCCACCCAGCGGGAGGTGCAGAGCGGACTGGAGCACTTGGCCTGGGGGTCCGCCTATGGGGCCGCGCATCTCGGCCACCCCCCCCTGCTCCTGGGGCACCCTCAGGGCAGGACACCTGCGTCGAGGGGCGGTGGCGGCGGCAGCAGGCCGCCCTCCTCCTCGCCCTCCACGTCGCCCTCCTCCACGGACGCCCCCCGGCTCACGGATTCACTCAGGGTGCCCCCCAACGGCTCGTTACCCCTCGGCCTACCTGTCCCGGCGTCCAAGCTGTCGCCGCCCGTGCTCTCGTCCCTCGCCACGTTGTCCGCCTTCCCCCTGTCGTTCGGCGCCTTCCCCCTGGTGACCCCGGCGGCCCTCAGCGCCGCCAGCCCCTCCTCCGCCGCCTCAAAGCCCTACAGGCCTTGGGGCACAGAGATCGGGGCTTTCTGAAGCCGACAACTGGACTGAAGGCGACAGCTGAGCTGTCCTTCCCCGAGCCACAGGTGGAGAAACTGATTTTTTTTTTTTTTACGACGTCACAAGGCGGATGTAGCTGACAGATGCGTCTCCTGAAGAAGCTTCAGATGATGAAATAACATGCACTGTTACCAGCTCCAAGATCCTTCTGGGGGCTAGTTCTTTTTTTGAGGTCCTACCCTTTTTTTTGTTGAGTGTAGACCGGATTTTTTTTTGGGGCAATCACAGATGTATTTAACTTTTACACGCTCAACGTGGCACACGTTGAGATTAATAAGCGTAGAACATGCACAGCAAGTAACTGACAAAACGTGTCTGTATCCATTTGAGATATTTTTGTACCAATAAATTGAATTTTATGTGTATAAATCGACCAAAAACTCCTTATTTTTACAGCAAAGACCATTTATTTTCGGCCACATCTTTACTATCCTGATTCTATTCGGGCTAATAAAGCAACGTTATCTTGTTTATTGACTGGTGAAAACTCCTTACAGTCTGCCAGGTGAGTAACTGAATCCAAGAGCATTGTTTCCCCGCTGAATACCCAGGAAATCATTAAGAGCCAGAGGAAATCCTTTACAATGTTGGCCTGACCTCACCAGCCTGGGTTGGTCTGCGGCGGAGACAATAGTGTGAACAGGATGAGGACATTGCAGGAAAAAGGGTCAAAAGTGATTCTTGTAAACAGACATGTGGACTGATAAATCACTCGGCGCTGCCAAGTGATACTTCTTTTTAGATTCAAGAAAAGTGTTTCAGCTACACGTACATGATTAAAAATATATATGGAAGCAAAGGGAATGAATGGTGGGACTGAATGTGCCTGAGACTGACCTTCCATCTTAAGTGAGTCATCTCAATAAACGATGTCTGTTTAATACAGGCCATTATCGACAGCTTTACATGACTTAAATACGCTAAAAATAAGACCGGTGGGACTCCTGATCTCTCTATGAATGTCCCTTTGAAATATCACGACCATACACTCGATAATTCTCCTGTAAACTTTTGACCTTGTGTCGCATGAAACAGTTATTGGCTTTTAAAAAAGACAGATACTTCCCTCTAGTGTTCAAATCAACTCACTACACCAAGTCTTCTCCAAGAACAGTTGATAGTAAATAATAAATAGTAATGAATAATCATTTGACTCACAAACACTTTACATCAGATATTAAAGACTATTACAGTCTGGACTCTTGAGTTCTATTTAAATGGAATAATAATAATAATTCATTTGATTTATATTTCACTTTTCATCATACATGACCTCAAAGTGCTACAGCAGAGTTAGAAACAGGTAAAGGAGTCGGGTCATGCTCAGTAAAAAAATAAAATAAAATAAAGAACAAAATTGTTAAAGTATTTTAATAGGCCTCAGTAAAATATGTCTCCTTGTCTGTAAAATCTTCCGTAAACAAATTCTCCAAATTTTCATTACTAGTCTCTAGATATGACTAGAGGGTTTTTGTTTTAGGACTTTTTTTCCTTCAATTTTGTCATTTTTATGATATTTAGGTTGAATACAAACAAACACTGTTTGGGTAAAAAAGTGCCTGTATATCGTATTAATAAATAAATACAAGTAAACATCTATCTATCTATCTATCTATCTATCTATCTATCTATCTATCTATCTATCTATCTATCTATCTATCTATCTATCTATCTATCTATCTATCTATCTATCTATCTATCTATCTATCTATCTATCTATCTATCTATCTATCTATCTATCTATCTATCTATCTATCTATCTATCTATCTATCTATCTATCTATCTATCTATCTATCCATCCATCCATCCATCCATCCATCCATCCATCCATCCATCCATCCATCCATCCATCCATCCATCCATCCATCCATCCATCCATCCATCCATCCACCCACCCACCCATCCATCCATCCATCCATCCATCCATCCATCCATCCATCCACCCACCCACCCACCCACCCATCCATCCATCCATCCATCCATCCATCCATCCATCCATCCATCCATCCATCCATCCATCCATCCACCCACCCACCCACCCATCCATCCATCCATCCATCCATCCATCCATCCATCCATCCATCCACCCACCCACCCATCCATCCATCCATCCATCCACCCACCCACCCATCCATCCATCCATCCATCCATCCATCCATCCATCCATCCATCCACCCACCCACCCACCCATCCATCCATCCATCCATCCATCCATCCATCCATCCATCCATCCATATATCTATCTATCAAGTCATTGACTTGTGTAGCTTCTTAGCGCTGTAGCTAATGCTTAGCTCAGTAACTAGTAAACAAAGGTAGCACTTGACTTAAAAGAAATACAGCATACAATGAAATTGCTGAAGTAAATTCAACTTTTAGTTGAATATAGGGTGAAAACATTTGCTGTTAATGTTAATCCAACATTGCTTTAGACATGCTAGACAGTATCAAAACATGGAGCGCTACCAAGCCAATGTCACTAGTGGTTAAGTCTGCGGCGCTTTTACTCCTGAGATTTTATTCCTTTTTAGGCCTTTTTTAACTGCGAGTAACAATCATTTACTAATGGATGCTGTTTGATTTGACTAGCAAACAAATAAGCTAATGGAAAAGTACTTCAAGTTGTACATATGACTGAAGTTAATAATAATTTGTGGTCGCATAGTTAAATGAAACTTTATAAGAGTGAAACATCGACGTTTGTGTTTCTGTCTTTTTTTTTTAGATTGTTCCGCCAGATTTATTTTAGCTTCGTTATATGCCGTTACTTACTTTTGTCAAACGGAATAAATGATAAAAAATAATAAAAATGAAAATGAATATATGAAATGTTGATGTTTTTTTAACTGCGTTACTATAATTTTTGTTGTTTAATCTAAGCCTTCAAAACAGATTAAAAGTAATTCTGAAATAAATCACAACTTAAGGGAAAAAAAAAAAGATTTTGGAAACAAGTTGTCTCAAGATAAAAAGCACATGTCCACAGAACCCCAAACCTTTTATTCAGCAAAGCTTTCACAGAGAAATATATGAAGAGAGGAAACACAGCCGAGGACGGAGGCAGAGATCATTGGTGTTGAATATTCAAAAGAGACCGGTTAATGGAAAACATCTATTCTCTTTCCAAATCCCTCGAGAGAGAGAGAGTGAGTGATGCTTCACACAGACACACACACACACACACACGCCTAGCAGTGAGATCGATATGAAAAGTTGAAGCAACAGCACACCCTACTGTCTATGACACTGAACTGCACCAGTGAGGCGCATAAAGAAATGACATGATGTCGTCTGCATATGTGGTAAACCCGCGAGTGTGTAAAAAGCGTTCAAGACATTCTGGGTCACGGGAAAAAAAACACGTTCTAAGCACGTGTGTGTTTTTTAAATATACAAGCGGCGACTCTTGTCCAGATACACCAACAATCATTCTTCGAGAAGACGCCATATTGACAATCTTCGGCAACAGATGCAGTTCTACGAGAAACGACACAGGGTTATTGGAGAAATGAAATGTTAATCCCGGCAAATTAAAAGGTGTGTTACGGATAGATAGATAGATAGATAGATAGAGAGAATAGATAGAGAGAGAGAGAATAAAGAAACATGTTCTTGCATTTCCCCTTTAATGAATCACTCGTGATGAGTTTGTGTAGTACGGATAGTTTGTGGTGTGTTGTGAGCGTTGGGTCCTCCAAGGTCGGGCGTCTGAGGGTATAAGAGGGTTGAGGGGTTGAGGGGGTGGGGGGTCAGGAGGGGGGGGGGGGGTTAGATGGCGTGACAAAGATGGATGAAAGTCAGGACTTTGTGCGTCGTTCATGCTTTCCCGGCTATTCCCTCTGCTCCTTGTTCCGGCGCACCACCGCTGCGTGTCTCTCCTGGAAACAACATTCGTTATTATCACCGACGGGGATCAATGTGTCGACCTTTGACCCTGTGGCCGCGCCCCCTAACCTTCTCCTGGAGACGCTCTATCATGGCCGCCATCAGGGCCTCGCGGTTCTCCTTGATCTGGTCCATCTTCATCTGCAGCTTCTCCTCGGCCATCTTGCTGAAGTTGCTGTTCTCCTCCATGGCCTTGAGCAGGACCTCCCTCTCGTGCTCCCTCTTCTCCTGCAGGGCTCGCAGGACCTGGGACTCCTGGAGCTGAAGGTGTCACACGATGCGACCATTATGGAAATGTCGACTTTAATTTAAAATATCAGATGGTTATTAAAAAAAATCATGAGAATTATTAAATTGTTGTTGAGAAAGTAGTGAAAAAAAATGAGATTCAACTAAAAAGATAATTGTATTCTTGTAAGATAAACATCTAAGTAAAGTAATGAGAAAAATTGTGATATGTTTCAAAAAATAATAAATAAAATAAAGTAGTTGAGTCTATGTGATTTATAGTTAAATATTAAAATATTTAGCTGTTATTCTCCTTCACCCAGAATTCCAAGGTGAACTTAAAATAACTTCTTTTTTTTTATATACTGTATATGATTCTTCATTTATTGGTGAGCGGTTGTGAAGAATAAAGATACATTTTCAGGAAAAATGTAAGGATAACAATAAAGATTAGGCAGTGGTGAGCAATTAACTTTGAAAATAACTTTTTTATCCAATTTCTTTTTAAATGTTCTTCTTTTTTAAGTTTCACAGAAATAACAAAAACTGAGAACTAAAGTCCTAACAAAAACCCTATCATCATATTAAGAGACTAGTAATGTATAATAGAAATAATTACAAAATAAAAAAATCTAAATTATCATTATCCTAATGAGGGCCACATAAAACCAAAAGGGCTGAATGTGACCCCCCAGGCCACACTTTGTCCAGGTCCAGCTTACTGTACTTGAAGAACAACAAAAAGAGGGGATGAAATTCTAAACTAAAGTAAACAAATGGCTTAAATTGACGTTAATACTTTGCTAGACTGTACACCACAGTTAGCATTAGCGTACAATTTTTGAGTAATAAGAAAATATTGACGATCAGAAAGATACTTCTTCATTTCTAAAAACTTTCCATGTATGAATTCCATTTTTTGTACATTTTTAGTGTAGTTGTAAACAGTAGGTATGTGTTATTGTGCAAATGTGGCTTCAGTGATTCTGGACAGAATGAGACTTCAGACTGAAAATGTATCTTTTTAAGGTATATCATTTTTCAAATAAATCAAATAATATTCTCTATATGCTCTGGGAAGAAATGTGAGAAAAGTAGTTAAATAAAAGAATATAATAGATAGATAGGAATATAAATAAAGCAAAAATGTTATGGTAAAATAATATGTTGTTCACTTAAAATATGAGAATATAATAATGTATTTGTTTAAGGTAATGTTGTTATATTAAATAAGTGTGAATATAAGTGTTAAATATATATTTGTATTTGGAAGTAACAGTTAAAATCCTACCTTTCTTCGTTCCTCAGCAGCCTCCAGCTTCTTCTCGATGTCGTCCAGCGAGATGTCTCTCTTGGGGGGCGAGTTGAGATTGTGGGCGACGTCAGACGTCGGGGACTGAGGCTTCAGGATGACCTCGAAGGCCTGGCCTGAGGCTCGCTTGTTGATGGGCTTCACCTCCATGTCTGGACATGAAAGAAAACCACCTCAAGTCATTCCTCACATGTACGACCCACAGCACGCCGTCGACGAGCCATGACTAACGCACGCGTTAGAACTAAACGGCTGCGGGGGGAGGTGCATGATGGGAAATCGATGAGCTGAGCCGGGATCGTACCTTCGAACTCGTGCGCCAGCTTGTTGCGCGTCTCCGGGTAGAAGCAGGAGCAGATGAGGGAGATGACCGACAGCTCCTTCATCTTCTCTTTGTACGCTGTCAACACAACATTCAAAACACTCAGATTATCACTCAAATCTCTTTAAGTTGATGTGGGACGACGCCAGAGTGCCTGAAACAAACTCAGAAAACCCAAATTGATTCGTCCAAAATAGCTCTAAATTGTATTTCTCTGACCTCAAAACACCTCAGTTTATTTATCACGTTCATCATCTTGTTTTTAAAGAATCATTTGAATCAGGATCGTGTCACTGACAAGTATTGATTCGGGATCAATATGTGCCGCTGATCACCTTAACTGCCTGGACGTGATTCCAATGTGGAACAGATAATGTTGAATTGATTTTTGCTTGAATATTTATAGTAAATTAAGCAATAGGTTTAAATAACTATAATGAAAATCATTCTGATATAATCTTTTTTTTGTAGTTGTTTTATTAAAACCAAAAAACCAACAACATTTTTATACTATTTTGTATTTTATCACTCATTTATCATATTCATTTTATTTTAATTTCATTATTTATTTAATTTTTCTAATTCTCAACCATGAGCAAAACATTTACAAACATCATACAATCACGCAAATATTGAATTAACATGACAATAAATCCTTCTTATTTGTACATGGAATTAAACAGGAGCTTCTGTGTTTAAAGTCATTATTCAGAAAAAAAAGATTGTTTTGTTGAACAAGGTGACATCCTGTCGGTGGAGGTCAGAGGTCATAGCATTTTAAATCATGGCTGACAAAGCCTCCCAGGAGATGGAGCACCAGCCACACCCTGTATTTTTCTATTGTGGATTAAAGGTCAACTATTGTGTTGATTTAAGTGTGTCTTAAATAGAATCTTTGGACTATATTGTATCATCAGAGTGTTTGTTTGTACAAAAACCTCTTTTCATTGAAATACTTACATTAGAAAATGATCTTAAGCTCCGCCTAATTAAAACACTGTTTATCTGGAGATGAAATCGTGTTTACCATAACCACACCCACTCTGCTGTGATTGGTCAAACATCAAGGTCTGTCACCGCGCATCATCAATCCCAGAACTCTCCACCTCAGAGGGACTCGTTGTATAAACAAAGCGGGGCGTGATTGCATCTGGCTGGAGGAGGAGTCAAGCCATTATATCGTCATAATGGACTTCGCTCTCGTAACCTCTCGTTCGCCCAGATTTCAGACGGGGGAGAACTTTCTAAAGTAATAACTTCAAAACATGGTCATGATGAGGGACTTATTTCATCTTGAAGAGGACAACATTTGAAACATGTGAGTCAGGAGGGTTGGGTTGTGGGAACCATGGTCTCAGACAAAGAGCAACATCTACTGGTAACAGGCCGCATCTACACTTCAATTAAACTCATTTGTAAATTAAACACTTACACAAGTTAAAAACATGCGTTAAGAGGTTTTTTATAAACTCTCTCAGAAACTCAGACAGTATTTAAACCTAAAAAAAACTATATTAACTAATATTATGTATATATATATATATAATACAATGTTTTTGAATCTCTCTGATTATACCCAACACATATAATAATATTATGAAAGTACCATCTAAAATACCATCTTTAAGTAGAATTAAAAGTGTTCTATGACTCTGCAAAAACATTAACAATATATACTAAATGAACAATATAAAATAAATTCTAGTTATTTTTGAACAACTTGAATCTATAAAAGCATCAACCTCTTCACTGAACATATGTTTAACATCTTTAAACATGATTTAATCATAAATATAATCAATATTGTCTCCTTACATGTCGTTTGTCTTCAGTTAAACTCTCATAGCAGCGAACGGCCCCTTAAGTGCTTCGCTCTTTAATTATTTACTGATCAGACATTTTGTTATTGATCCGGTATCAGCTGAGACGAAAACAAAGGTGTAATAATAAGTGTTTTTTCTGCTGCTCGGCCCTACAATCGATTCTGTATTGAGTTACATCTTGATAAAATGAATCAGGTGTTTAGGAGAATCATATTCTGGTAAAATCCAGTAAGTTCTGAGTTGTGAGATCTAAACGAAAACACGTTTAATTTAGCTTCAGGCTTCACGTCGGTTCATTCTCTTGTTCAAACACGGCAGATTGTGTCGCCTTCTGCTGCAAAGGCCAGTCCAGCCTCCTCACCTGCTGCAAGACACCAACCCGACTCCCCCCCAAGAACCACATTGGTACCTCAAAACCCCTTGATAATATCACCGCCAATAGTCGAGTGCATCGTAAATTCTGCTACCGTGGATCCTGTCCATCAGACGGTAAGGAGGCTGACGCAGGCCTTTATCCATCTGAGGTCAGATTCACACCGAGAATGGATAGAAAAAGAAGCTTTAATCGAGCCTCACAGTGATGTATATTTCATGAGGGTTCCATGATGAAAACAACAGACATCAGAGACGATTTTTAAAACTCTCACTAGAATGATTATTTAAAAGATCGTTTTTGAATCGTGGTTTTTAAAAAACGAAAGGTTATTTTTCTTGTGGGTGCAGGAGACCGAAGGGGGGGCCGCGCCCGCTCCTGCTGCTGCGGGCAGCTGAAGCATCTTGGGCGGGGTCCGTCTGCATTATGCTGCATGCTGGAGCCAGGAAAAAAACCCGCAGGTGGGCTGTAAAGGAACCATTCAGGAGCCTTTTTTACTCTCTTTAAATCGGTTTAAAAACATTACTGATGCGATCAATCCTGATTTTTAAAAAAAACAACAACATTATTTACGATGGTGACGATGGAAAAAATGTCTGATCCATCATCTCGACTCTCGGATTAAAACATCCAAATTAAAACTACTTCTATTTGACAATCTAACCAATCGATGAATCGTTATTTTAAGAAGTGATGAGACCAGCAGGTGATGCCGCACAGACCCTTCATCTTCATCCTCCTCCTCCTCCTCCTCCTCCTCCTCACCCACCCGTGGCTTCACTCACCGCTCGCTGTGTTCATGGCTGCGGCTGCTGATGCTGCGAGTTTCTCCGCGGATGGTTCGGTTCTCCGTCCAGGTGAGACGTGATGCTGCTAGAAGGCACTGAGTCAGCGGACGGAGCAGGGCTTGGACCGGATGGCAAGACAAGAAGGTGGACGCGCACGGGAGCGCGCAATCAGACCCTCCCCTCTTTCTCTCTCCTCCCTCTCTTTCTCTCTCTCTCTTTCAGTGACGCTTCTTTTTCTTCTCCATCACCTCCTCCTCCTCCCCCCGTGACCGAGCAGACAGGGCGTGGGACCCTCAAATGTTCACGTCGTTGATCCATAAAGACGCGAGAGTTTTAAGATAAGGAACATATTTAATATAAGACAAGAATCACACGGAGGTTTTCAAGAAGAGAAAACTCTTGGAAATATTTGGTAAATGTGAACAAACACACATCATCAATTGCTAAATAATAACAGGATGAATATTGATTCATTAAGCCCTTTGAGATACAACACAAGGGATACCTCAAACACATTTGTTTTTTCACCCTTGACCCTGAGATGAAACAAGGGGTAAGATTTCCTTTTCTTAGTCCCACGACAGGAAATTCCACATTTACAGCAGCTAAAGAACAATAGGCCAGAAATACAATTGAACAATTTTGTGTATTTTTTAATTCTATTCACTGTTTTTTTTCTGTGTGTGTTGTTGTTTGATTATAGAAACAAATAAGAATGAAAGAAAATCAGACTTTAAGTCAAAATATACAGGTACATTACACAATATACATCCGTTATAGTTGAGTGACAAAACAAGGGATACCTCAAACACATTTGTTTTTTCAGGCCTTCAGGTTACCTTGACCCTGAGATAACACAAGGGGTAATATTTCCTTTCTTAGTCCCACGACAGGAAATTCCACATTTACAGCAGCAAAAGAACAATAGACCAGAAATACAATAGAACACTTTTGTTTTTTTGTATTTCTATTTAATGTTTCTTTTTCTGTGTGTGTTTTTGTTTGATTAAGGAAAGAAATAAGAATGAAAGAAATCAGACTTTAAGTAAAAAGATACATTATACACATCCGTTATAGAGGTCGTGGGGGGTTAGAGCCTATCCCAGTTTCTTCGGGAGAAAGGTCGGGGACACCCTGGACAGGACACAAGTCTGTCGTAGGACACACAAATACACACAACCATTCACACACACACTCATACCTATACAAAACATTTTCCCCAGGTTCCCAAATCCACCTCTGTATGTTATTGGACTGTGGGAGGAAACCGGAGTGCCCAGAGTAAACCCAGGCGACACAAGGAGAAAATACACACAGAAAGGTCATAAGTTGACCTCCCCCCGACCTGGAAGCGAACCGGCAACCTTCTTGCTGTGAGGCGAACGAGTTTCCTAAAAATACACAATTACATTTTCAGAATTAAAAACTGTTCAATTATACGAGGTATAACTAATATTTTTAAATTGGTTATTTGATCAAGATATGTTTGTTTAGTGTACTTTTACCGCAAGTCTTTATTTTTTTGTTACGATATATAAAAATAAAGTATAGAATCCATGGTATGTTTTTTTGTTCAGTCTGACATCATTACTGCTAAAAACAATTTGGCCACTTGAGGGATTAAGTTATCTTGCTTAACTTTATCTATCATTTCATAAACAACACATTAGCAAGTGCTAAAGAATAATCTGAATATTTATAAAAAAATGGAACGTTTTTATTTTGTTGTTTTTTTGGGAGATAAAGTATAGAAGATGATAAAATTACAATGGCTAAGGTGACAAAAAAAATAAAAAATGTAATACAAAGTACACTGTGTAATACAACGAATGTCCAGCCGATGGTGGCGGTGAAACTAGAGTCCGTTCTCTCAGTCCAACAAAAACAATATTAAGTAATTAAGTCCAACAATAGTTATAAAAGTAAATACCAGGGTAACAAGGGTAACGTGCTGACGCCGAGTCCCACCTTCATACCTGGCAGTAGATTTCTCATCGTCGGCAGCTGTGGCTCTTGCAGAGCGTCGCCCTCGCTAACCGTCAAGAGAGATGCTGTGTCTCAAATCACATACTTCTCTTAGTATACTAGAAGTTAGTATGCATCAGGATAGTGTACGTACTAGCTAGTACGCAAATTCTCCACAGATAGTATGTCTCAAATCAAACACTGCTGCTACGCACTAACAGGAAATGACGCGACAGCTTCTTCTTCTACTACTATTTAACGATGGTTGCAACCTGCTGTTTGAACGCTATCGCCACCTGCTGGCGGCACGTTTGGCAAGTTTGGAAAAAGAAATAAAGAAAAAATATGAGAATCGAAATATTCGCGAGATATTTACGCCGGTATCAGCAGCGAAGACGTGTCATCCTTCTACTGTTGGCTGAAAATACACCTGTAAGTATATGAATATATACATGAATATATATATGACGTAACTTCCGTTTACCACGTCACTAAGATGAAGCCGTTTAGGGTAGATAGTATCCATCGAACCATACTCAGTTTTGTGGGCGTTTAAGTACGCCAATTTAGTGTGCATGGCGAATTGAGACGCACTTACGCACTAAAAATACTGACTTTGAGTACGCAAGTATGCGATTTGGGACACAGCAAGAGAGAGCAGGCAGGAGCAGGAAACCATAATACACATAGTTCTGGTAGAAGAACTCACATTTCTCCGATCCTTAAAACTCTTCACTGGCTTCCAGTTTCAACTTTAAAATTCTGGTTCTTACTTTCAGATCTATTCATGGTCAGGCTCCTCCTTACATCACTGGTCTGATCCAGACTTACACCCCAGCTTGGGCTCTGAGGTCTGTGGATCAGAATCTACTGATGGTTCCTCGCACACGGTTCAGGACCAGAGGAGAGAAATCTTTTCAGGCTGTTTCTCCTAAGCTTTGGAACGATCTTCCTCTCTCTTTGCGCTTGATGGATCTACTGACTCCTTTAAGAAACATCTTAAGACGTTTCTATTTGTTCAGGATTTTCCTTGATTTTCTGGAACTCCTGTTGTGTTATCAGTTTTATCTTGACCTTTAAAGTATATACTTTATTGAATATTGTTTTGATTGTTTAAGCGCTTTGTGACCCTGGTCTGGAAAAGCGCTATACAAATAAAAATTACTTACTTACTTACTTACAAAATAAAAGCCCCTGGAAAAGGGACTTGACAAGCAGTTCCTTTTCAAAATGTAAGAATGTTTGTGTGTTTGAAATGTGTGTTTGGGAAATTACACAATCCATGTTGTTTTTTTTCTATTCTAGCTAATGACGACTTCAATACTAATGGCTACATAAAGAAACAATACGTTTTTTGACATTTTGAATTTATTAATTCATGTTCATTATTCTGATAATAGATAACTGTAATTCATCCCAGCTACACGGGGCACGAGCCGACGGTAAAAGTATTTTTTTTTCTGGATTAAAAAAAATAGAGATTTTGATTCTTCAACATCTAAGGCGGAGCTGCTTCTTGATGTAGTGACACACGAGCTGCTGAGGACGCTGCTGGAATCCCTCCAGGACTTCATGAGAGCTGCTGACCTGGTCGCCCTTCAGGCGGTCCAGCAGGGTGACGCAGAGCACGGCGGCTTGGAAAAGCGAGAGAGAGGATCGGGGTGAGACCAGACCTTCCCCCCCGAGGACACGTTCAAACTCACCTCTGAGGCCACTGCGGCGACACATGGCGGCGAACACCGTGGCCTCCATCTCGATGTTGCAGACGCCCGACTCCCTGGCCCTCTGCAGGTACTCCTGCTTGTCCTTGTCGGTGAACGAGCAGAAGGCGCCGTCCAGACGCCCTTGACCTTGAGGGGTGACCTTCGTTCAACATCGGCGGACCACACGGATCACAGTTTTTTTTTTACCGCACCTTCATAGAAGTCGTCGGTGCACATGGTGTTGCCCAGCACCGTGGGGAACCGGTCCAGCTCGCCGCTGCACCGCAGGAGCTCCTCGGCCAGGTCCAGGTCCAGGGAGGAGTCGTGGGACACCGTCTTTCCCAGGACCACCTGCCGGTACTGGGGCTCGAAGGTGGGGTCCACGGCGTGCTTGGTCACGACAACGGTTCCAGGCTCCAGCCCTGGTGGTGAAAAATGGTATCAAACGTTGAATTAAAACGTTAAACAAATAAATAAAACACAAATACTACTGGCTTAATTCAGGGGCCACATTATATAGTGGGACTGCTGAAAGGGGCCAAAAGAAAGAAGATACAAAACCTTTAAAATAAAAAGTAAAAATGTCAATGTGCAATGATATTTTATAATATAATGTTATAGAAGCTACGATTTTATTTATTTTAAATTAGACACAAGGGATGTTTTTCTAAATTATTTCTTCAATTTAATTCAAAATAAAGGTGAAAAATAAATACTCAGAAAAAGTACCAAAAAAAACTGTTGCTAGTAAATGAAATGAATGATATACATAGTATTGCATTCAATTATTCAGTAAAATAATATGTACCAATAGTTAGTAAAAAAAATACGTGGGGGGGTTTGAAAATATTGATATGTCAAAATATTGTGACATTCTTTTCCACTATACTATATCGATATTCAACAACACTGTATCGACTTTATTTCCGAAATATATACTTTTTTTTTTCTTCAAAATATTTGCCTTGCAAATAATATTTGATGTGTTGCCATGGTACTTTTACGGTTTATACTTCAATAATGTGAGTGAAAAATGAAAGTATATTTATTTTAATTTACAATTAAGATGAGTTAATTGTTTTGCAATTAATAATAGATGGCAGCAGTCATAATGTCCTCTGCAGATAAAGGAACAATGAAATCCCACGAGATGACTGAGGACGAGAGGATACAGTCGCAGCTTTTAAAGCTGATGTTTGGACATATTTTGGTTTGAAAACAAATAAAAGCAGTTACGACTTCATCATGAGTAAAATCTGCAACACCAGAGTCAAGTACTCGACAATACTACAAAGATCCCCAAGATGACTGAGGACAAGAGGATACAGTCGCAGCTTTTAAAGCTGATATTTGGACATATTTTGGTTTGAAAACAAATAAAAGCAGTTACGACTTCATCATGAGTAAAATCTGCAACACCAGAGTCAAGTACTCGACAATACTACAAAGATCCCCAAGATGACTGAGGACGAGAGGATACAGTCGCAGCTTTTAAAGCTGATGTTTGGACATATTTTGGTTTCAAAACAAATAAAAGTAGTTACGACTTCATCATGAGTAAAATCTGCAACACCAGAGTCAAGTACTCGACAATACTACAAAGATCCCCAAGATGACTGAGGACGAGAGGATACAGTCGCAGCTTTTTAAGCTGATGTTTGGACATATTTTGGTTTGAAAACAAATAAAAGCAGTTACGACTTCATCATGAGTAAAATCTGCAACACCAGAGTCAAGTACTCGACAATACTACAAAGATCCCCAAGATGACTGAGGACGAGAGGATACAGTCGCAGCTTTTAAAGCTGATGTTTGGACATATTTTGGTTTCAAAACAAATAAAAGTAGTTACGACTTCATCATGAGTAAAATCTGCAACACCAGAGTCAAGTACTCGACAATACTACAAAGATCCCCAAGATGACTGAGGACGAGAGGATACAGTCGCAGCTTTTTAAGCTGATGTTTGGACATATTTTGGTTTGAAAACAAATAAAAGCAGTTACGACTTCATCATGAGTAAAATCTGCAACACCAGAGTCAAGTACTCGACAATACTACAAAGATCCCCAAGATGACTGAGGACGAGAGGATACAGTCGCAGCTTTTAAAGCTGATATTTGGACATATTTTGGTTTGAAAACAAATAAAAGTAGTTACGACTTCATCATGAGTAAAATCTGCAACGCCAGAGTCAAGTACTCGACAAAACTACAAAGATCCCCAAGATGACTGAGGACGAGAGGATACAGTCGCAGCTTTTAAAGCTGATGTTTGGACATATTTTGGTTTCAAAACAAATAAAAGTAGTTACGACTTTGTCAAGAGTCATGTGGTCTGTAAATTCTGCGACACCAGTCAAGTACTCGTCAATACTACAAATATATACTTGTTACTACAGTATCACAATATATCGTACCGCAGGATATTTCAAATAAACTGTCACTTGACTTACAAAGAACAGTGAGAAAAAGAGTCACAGAAGAATGACAAGAGTTTACCTAAACCTCCGGACGTGCCGAGGCGTACGATGGTGACGTCGGTGCAGCCGGCGTAATGGAGGAGCTTGATGAGCTCGTGCAGCAGGATGGATATGGACGGGACTCCCATGCCGTGCTGCAACAGTCACGACGGTTCACACACTGGCCACGACTGACAAAGCAGAAAGCCGATCGGAACTCACGCTGGCGGAGAGCACCGGGCCGGCCTTGTACATGACGTAACGGTCGGTCCCGGCGCAGATGTTGGGGTGGTCCGAGTCGGGATCCGCGACGCCGAGCTCGCCGGCCACGTACTTGTTGAACGACTCCATTCTCAGAGCACTTCCCCCGACACACACGAACTGATGAAGAAAAAACACTTTTATTTAAATGTATTCTATAGTATATAAAAATGGGTGAAATCTTTTTACTTTGACGTCACCAAACATCTCCGGCAGGTTGTGAGTTTTGGACCCGAGGCTGAGGTGGTAGAGAATGTCTTCTTCCAGGGTTTCCAGGTGAGGGTTTTGAGGGCAAACACTGCTCCATGAAAAGATAAATAATAAGTTACTATTCTAGTAGATATTAGATATTCCGGTTTCAAGACAAACATGATTTTTTTTTACACTTAAGTTCCAGTTTTGTAAGTAAGTAAAGCGCAAAAAAGCTTAGGAGCAACAGTCCGGAAGGATTTCTCTCCTCTGGTCCAGAAGCGTGTTCAGGAACCATCAGTAGATTCTGATCCACAGACCTCAGAGCCCGAGCTGGGGTGTAAGGCTGGATGAGATCAGTGATGTAAGGAGGAGCCTGACCATGAATAGATCTGAAAGTAAGAACCAGAATTTCTAAAGTTGATCCTGAAAGAAACTGGCAGCCAGTGAAGAGTTTTAAGGACCGGAGAAATGTGAGTTCTTCTACTAGAGCGGGTCAGAATTCTCGCTGCAGAGCTTTTTATTAAGTGAAGGTGGTTCAGGCACCAAAATAAACTGCTACAATAGTCTTAACAAGAAGACACAAACGCTTGGATTACGAGCTCTTAATCGTGTTGTGACATCATTTCCCTAAGTTTAGATTCGTCGTCCTATTATCAGAGCATTTTCTTTGTTGTTTCCGCTTTGTTGTGTTCAACTGTTGACCCCGTGAAGGTTCACGACTCGGTTCGACAGAGAACTATTGTTCCTTTATTCATGGGTTTTTACATTTACCAGTAGGTGCTCGTTTAGAGTGAGGGTTAGAGGAGCTTGTTGTTGTTTTAACTGAAGGTATAATCAACAGTTCAGGCCTCATAGTAACTATGGTACATCAATATCACCTTCTGGTCATTTCCTTCTTCTTCTGTGGTTCCACTCATGTTGTCATTTTTGAAAGTAGCATTTAGAACTGGATTGAATCCAAGGAAGGAAAGATAAGAAAAAAAAAAAAACTACATGGAGGAGCTTGAATCTGTGGTTCGTCCAGGCGTGTTAAGTGGGTTAGCATGTGAAAGACAAGCTAGCCTGAGCTTTATTTCTTAGCTTTTCTCGCAAGCTTAGTGGTCAAGACACCTTTGTTTTTGCATGAATAGATAGTCAAGCTGCTCTATTTAAACGTGAAGCTTTAAAAAACCCACTAAAATCTATTCCCTGTTGGATGTTTCTTCAGTCTAGGTAGCGGAGAAGCTGTAGCTTCACCTGCTACAATAACATTAGCTTCAGTTATGCTATGTAACATTTTGAATTTATATTATTTTGTACACTTATTATAATCATTAATATTTTTCTGCTGTATCTCTTTTTGGGGCAGAAGAGGTTCCACTGTCTTGACACTGTGAGGAAGCAAAAAAAACAATAGTTTCAATCTTACATATTGCTGCTTTAAAAAGCAATTCATGGTCAGACCTCCCATTGTTTTATATATTGTTTTTGATTGTTTAAGCATTTTGTGACCTTGGTCTCAAAATGCGCTTTACAAATAACCATTACTTTAATTACTTACATTGAAACATACAAATGTTTCATAATCTTGCACGTACTTATTTCAAGAAACTTTAAAAAAAAATGTAATAAATACTAAAACCTGTTGAATGTGCACAGGATGAGTCTGGGTTTCCAGCTTGACATTGGCTTTCTTACTTATTGACTCCTGTCAGGAATTCTTGGCTGTAATTATTGACTCTCCAAAAAGAAAACTCAAAAGTCAACTTGGACTTCTGCTTTTAATTCTTTGCATTTTCCGTTTTAACATTTCGGAAACCAATTCGCTTAAAACACGTTTTAATAGTTCTACTCATACCGAAACAAGAAGAGCTGGAAACAGATGTCATAACTGTAATAAAAAACGGGAATCTTTTACTCATTAAGAAAACTACAGAAACGATCTGTCAATTATTTTCTTTTGGCAGGAGGTCAATGTAAGTCTTACATGACACTGCATCTGCTTTACTCTTTTCAAATTATACTAAAAAAAACTCTACTTTGCCCTTTCACAGCCTCATTTCCAACAATAAAATCATAATAAAACAACTAAAGTGAAACTGATGATTCCAAAATCGCAGCTCGAAGAGACAAATTTATATTGTCCTTTAGAACAGATAGATAGGATCAGACAAGAACATTAGATAAGAAGAACCAACCACCTGCCAGGAGATGTTGAAGTTTTCATCGTCATGATCCTGAAAAAAGAAAAGAAAATCTCAAACCAATACCACACAAATATAGTCATGTTAAATATTTACAAACCTTTAGAGTGTTTTTTTGTTTTTTTTTACACAATGATTAAAAAAATGCTCTTGTGAAAAAAAGGAAAATCTAATTCTAAATAAATAACTTCTGCTTAGTCCGAGTTTAGTCTATTTACTTATTTTTGTTGCCTTATGAGGAACTAGTTTTAACTATGAGCTAGTTTGTATTTCATTACTTACATGTTGTTGGAAAGAGCATTCACAGATTTGTTAAAATGTCATTAAATCGATTTCATATCTATATTTTAGAAAAGTCTACTTTTATAATTTAAATATTCAAACAATATAGAAAATAAATTTATATTTACTTCACTTGAAAGCATTCAAATACTCATTAAAATGTCATGAAAACGACATTATTCTTTCTTTAAATGGAGAGAAAAATACATATTTTATATTTAGTTGTTTATTTATGTATATATAAAAAAAATCAAATAACTAGATGAGTGATTTCTCGTTGAAATACTGAGGATTAAAGAGTTTATTTTACCTGTCTGAACGAGTTGAATGGGGTTGAATATTCGGTGAACGGTTCCGCTTTATTCTCTTATTTTCGACGCACCTCTGATGGACACTCTTTATGCGCTCGCAACTAGGTGACGTCACAGCCGCTCGTCACGTGACCCGCTTAAAACGCGTCGTTTATGATGAACAGGTTAAATTAAGTGGGATTAAAGGTCTCACACTTGCCTGTGAAGTTTATATTAAAAGCTTTGACGTTTTAAGTTTGAAAGTTAACGTCATCTTCGACTAGTAAGTATATGTTTTATGTTGTATTTATTCAACCTGATGCAATCCTTTTCTATTTTCTTTAGACTAAATGATTTTTTATCATGTATTTATATTTATTATGTTTCCATTTATTCATTTTAACCAACAATACGAATTAACTCATTTAAATTGTGTTAATAGCGCTATAGCGGAAATGTATCTTAAACTTTAATGGGGTAAATTCAAAATGTATATCATTATAATCTGTCAATAACTACACATTTATTTTAAATATCATAGAATGAAGCTCTTAAAAGTTAGTGACAAATGGATTATGATTCGTGATGACCTTGACTATTATCCCGAAAGATTTGGAGAGATTTTACTGTTGAAATTTAAAATTAATGATGATTAAAAATTAAATTAAAAAAAAAACAACAACCTTAAAATCTTAGTGAAGAATTTCACTGGATTTTGCTTCATGACCTTGACTACTATCCTGGTACATTTGGAGAGATTTTACTGTAGAAATTTGAAATAAATGATCATTAAATACAGTCATTATATGTTAATGACGACATTTTAAAAAATAAATTGAAAAAATCCATAAAAGTTTAGTGAGAAATTCCTGGATTATGATTCACCAGGAAAGTAGTGAAAATATTGAATCATTATTTATGTATTTAATGATCATTTATTTCAAATTTCTACAGTAAAATCTCTCCAGATTTACCAGAATAGTAGTGAAGGTCATCATGAATCATAATCCAGTGTCATTTATCACTAAACTTTTAAGGATTTTTTTTAATTACATTTTTTAAATGCTGTCATAAACATATAATGACTATATTTAAGGATCATTTATTTCAAATTTCTACAGTAAAATCTCTCAAATTTTTTCGGGATAATAGTCAAGGTCATCATGAATCATAATCCAGTGTCATTTATCACTACACTTTTAAGGATTTTTTTTTTAATTTAATTTTTTTAATGTCGTCATTAATGACCGTATTTAATGATCATTAATTTCGAATTTCTACAGTAAAATCTCTACAGATTTACCAGAATAGCAGTCAAGGTCATCATGAATCATAATCCAGTGGAAAGTCTTACATGACACTGCATCTGCTTTACTCATTTCAAATAATACTAAAAAACTCTACTTTGTCCTTTCACAGCCTCATTTCCAACAATAAAATCACAATAAAACAACTAAAGTGAAAGTGATGATTCCAAAATCGCAGCTCGAAGAGACAAACTTTATTGTCCTTTAGAACAGATAGATAGGATCAGACAAGAACATTAGATAAGAAGAACCAACCACCTGCCAGGAGATGTTGAAGTTTTCATCGTCATGATCCTGAAAAAAGAAAAGAAAATCTCAAACCAATACCACACAAATATAGTCATGTTAAATATTTACAAACCTTTAGAGTGTTTTTTTGTTTTTTTTTACACAATGATTAAAAAAATGCTCTTGTGAAAAAAAGGAAAATCTAATTCTAAATAAATAACTTCTGCTTAGTCCGAGTTTAGTCTATTTACTTATTTTTGTTGCCTTATGAGGAACTCGTTTTAACTATGAGCTAGTTTGTATTTCATTACTTACATGTTGTTGGAAAGAGCATTCACAGATTTGTTAAAATGTCATTAAATCGATTTCATATCTATATTTTAGAAAAGTCTACTTTTATAATTTAAATATTCAAACAATATAGAAAATACATTTATATTTACTTCACTTGAAAGCATTCAAATACTCATTAAAATGTCATGAAAACGACATTATTCTTTCTTTAAATGGAGAGAAAAATACAAATGTTATATTTAGTTGTTTATTTATGTATATATATAAAAAAAAATCAAATAACTAGATGAGTGATTTCTCGTTGAAATACTGAGGATTAAAGAGTTTATTTTACGTGTCTGAACGAGTTGAATGGGGTTGAATATTCGGTGAACGGTTCCGCTTTATTCTCTTATTTTCGACGCACCTCTGATGGACACTCTTTATGCGCTCGCAACTAGGTGACGTCACAGCCGCTCGTCACGTGACCCGCTTAAAAAGCGTCGTTTATGATGAACAGGTTAAATTAAGTGGGATTAAAGGTCTCACACTTGCCTGTGAAGTTTATATTAAAAGCTTTGACGTTTTAAGTTTGAAAGTTAACGTCATCTTCGACTAGTAAGTATATGTTTTATGTTGTATTTATTCAACCTGATGCAATCCTTTTCTATTTTCTTTAGACTAAATGATTTTTTATCATGTATTTATATTTATTATGTTTCCATTTATTCATTTTAACCAACAATACGAATTAACTCATTTAAATTGTGTTAATAGCGCTATAGCGGAAATGTATCTTAAACTTTTATGGGGTAAATTCAGAATGTATATCATTATAATCTGTCAATAACTACACATTTATTTTAAATATCATAGAATGAAGCTCTTAAAAGTTAGTGACAAATGGATTATGATTCGTGATGACCTTGACTATTATCCCGAAAGATTTGGAGAGATTTTACTGTTGAAATTTAAAATGAATGATGATTAAAAATTAAATTTAAAAAAAAAAAAAACAACCTTAAAATCTTAGTGAAGAATTTCACTGGATTTTGCTTCATGACCTTGACTACTATCCTGGTACATTTGGAGAGATTTTACTGTAGAAATTTGAAATAAATGATCATTAAATATAGTCATTATATGTTTAAAAAATAAATTGAAAAAATCCATAAAAGTTTAGTGAGAAATTCCACTGGATTATGATTCACCAGGAAAGTAGTGAAAATACTCTTGAATCATTATTTATGTATTTAATGATCATTTATTTATTATTTATTTATTTATTTATTTACAGTAAAATCTCTCCAGATTTACCAGAATAGTAGTGAAGGTCATCATGAATCATAATCCAGTGTCATTTATCACTAAGCTTTTAAGGATTTTTTTTAATTAAATTTTTTAAATGCTGTCATAAACATATAATGACTATATTTAAGGATCATTTATTTCAAATTTCTACAGTAAAATCTCTCCAAATTTTTCGGGATAATAGTCAAGGTCATCATGAATCATAATCCAGTGTCATTTATCACTAAACTTTTAAGGATTTTTTTTTTTAATTTAATTTTTTAAATGTCGTCATTAATGACCGTATTTAATGATCATTTATTTCGAATTTCTACAGTAAAATCTCTACAGATTTACCAGAATAGCAGTCAAGGTCATCATGAATCATAATCCAGTGGAAAGTCTTACATGACACTGCATCTGCTTTACTCATTTCAAATAATACTAAAAAACTCTACTTTGTCCTTTCACAGCCTCATTTCCAACAATAAAATCACAATAAAACAAATAAAGTGAAAGTGATGATTCCAAAATCGCAGCTCGAAGAGACAAACTTTATTGTCCTTTAGAACAGATAGATAGGATCAGACAAGAACATTAGATAAGAAGAACCAACCACCTGCCAGGAGATGTTGAAGTTTTCATCGTCATGATCCTGAAAAAATAAAAGAAAATCTCAAACCAATACCACACAAATATAGTCATGTTAAATATTTACAAACCTTTAGAGTGTTTTTTTGTTTTTTTTTACACAATGATTAAAAAAATGCTCTTGTGAAATAAAGGAAAATCTAATTCTAAATAAATAACTTCTGCTTAGTCCGAGTTTAGTCTATTTACTTATTTTTGTTGCCTTATGAGGAACTAGTTTTAACTATGAGCTAGTTTGTATTTCATTACTTACATGTTGTTGGAAAGAACATTCACAGATTTGTTAAAATGTCATTAAATCGATTTCATATCTATATTTTAGAAAAGTCTACTTTTATAATTTAAATATTCAAACAATATAGAAAATACATTTATATTTACTTCACTTGAAAGCATTCAAATACTCATTAAAATGTCATGAAAACGACATTATTCTTTCTTTAAATGGAGAGAAAAATACAAATGTTATATTTAGTTGTTTATTTATGTATATATATAAAAAAAATCAAATAACTAGATGAGTGATTTCTCGTTGAAATACTGAGGATTAAAGAGTTTATTTTACGTGTCTGAACGAGTTGAATGGGGTTGAATATTCGGTGAACGGTTCCGCTTTATTCTCTTATTTTCGACGCACCTCTGATGGACACTCTTTATGCGCTCGCAACTAGGTGACGTCACAGCCGCTCGTCACGTGACCCGCTTAAAAAGCGTCGTTTATGATGAACAGGTTAAATTAAGTGGGATTAAAGGTCTCACACTTGCCTGTGAAGTTTATATTAAAAGCTTTGACGTTTTAAGTTTGAAAGTTAACGTCATCTTCGACTAGTAAGTATATGTTTTATGTTGTATTTATTCAACCTGATGCAATCCTTTTCTATTTTCTTTAGACTAAATGATTTTTTATCATGTATTTATATTTATTATGTTTCCATTTATTCATTTTAACCAACAATACGAATTAACTCATTTAAATTGTGTTAATAGCGCTATAGCGGAAATGTATCTTAAACTTTAATGGGGTAAATTCAAAATGTATATCATTATAATCTGTCAATAACTACACATTTATTTTAAATATCATAGAATGAAACACTTAAAAGTTAGTGAATAATCCAGTGGAATTTCTTACTAAGATTTTAAGGATTTTTTTTTTATTTAATTTTTAAAATGTCGTCATTAATGACTGTATTTAATGATCATTTCTTTCAAATTTCTACAGTAAAATCTCTCCAGATTTACCAGGATAGTAGTCAAGGTCATCATGAATCATAATCCAGTGGAATTTTTCACTAATCTTTTAAGAGTATAATTCTATGATATTTAAAATAAATGTGTAGTTTTTTTTCACATATTATATAATGATATGACTTTCAAATCTACGTCAAAAAACAGAGTTTAGATACATTTTCCGCTATATCCGTATTAACACAATTGTTGTTGGTTAAAATAAATAAATACATACCATTATAAATATAAATAAATGTAATAATCATTTACTCCCCAGACAGTAGAACAGGATTGCATCAGGTTGAATAAAAACAACATAAAACATTATTACTGTTACTTTATTGCAATTTTCAAGCGTTCTCACGTATCAGTTGCTTTCTGCGTCTTTACCGTAAGTTTAGCAATAGACGCGCAAGGTTTTTTTAATGTGGGCTGATGTGACGGTCGTTCACAAAGCACTTAAACAATCAAAACAATACCCAATAAAATATAAACTTAAAAGGTCACCATACGAGTACTTGTTTTGAAGAAAAACAAATTGGGGGGAAATTCAAACAATACAGAAAATAAATTTGTTTTGACTTCACTTGAAATCATTCCAATACTTCATAAAAACTACATTATTTTTCCTTAAAATGCAGTGAAGAATACGTTGTAAATGAAGTACATATCCTCCAAATAACCTTGATTACAGAGTACATTTGTGTTGGCAGCTGCATATTTTTCATTCACCCAATACATTTACTCCCTTCCCATAATGTACTGCAACAGTTAATGGTATCTTAAGTGTAAAATATAGCAAATATGACAAACATGACTGGTGTTTAATCACTTTTTAATTCAGAGATTGACTTCTTTCCTTTACTTTTCCTCATTTTTTTATTGCAAGCGAAGAAAAACAACCAAATGTATGAAACAAAACTTTTAATTGCAAACATGCACAAACGTAACACAAACAAACAGTATGAGGACGTCTTTAAAGTGTGTTTTGCTGCTTGTTTTTACCAAATATCCAGATTAGTTTAGTCACTTTTGACTTTCAACTGGATAACAATTTATTAACTCAAATAACTGCGTTTATTTATCAAACGCTTAGTTTCTGAAGACAACAGCAAAATGTTTTTTCTATATTTTCCATATTTACATTAAAAAAAAAATATCTATCTAAATATTTAATTCATAAATAAACATCCATCAAACAATATTTAACTCAAATTCAAATGTAACTGAAGAGAACGGTTGGTGTTATTATTCAGCATCTTCAGACCACATCCTGAAACACACACAACAACATCTGAAATACATGAAATCATGATGATGATGATGATGATGATGAGGATGATGATGATGATGATGATGGTGAAGATGATGATGATGATGAGGATGATGATGATGATGATGATGGTGAAGATGATGATGATGATGATGATGATGGTGAAGATGATGATGATGATGGTGAAGATGATGGTGAAGATGATGATGATGATGAAGATGATGGTGAAGATGAAGATGAAGAAGATGGTTAAGATGATGGTGAAGATGATGATGATGATGGTGAAGATGATGGTGAAGATGAAGATGAAGAAGATGGTGAAGATGATGATGATGGTGAAGATGATGATGATGATGATGATGATGAAGATGATGGTGAAGATGAAGATGAAGATGATGGTGAAGATGATGGTGAAGATGATGATGAAGATGATGGTGAAGATGAAGATGAAGAAGATGGTGAAGATGATGGTGAAGATGATGATGATGATGATGGTGAAGATGATGATGATGGTGAAGATGATGATGATGATGATGGTGAAGATGATGATGATGATGATGGTGAAGATGAAGAAGATGGTGAAGATGATGGTGAAGATGATGATGATGATGATGAAGATGAAGAAGATGGTGAAGATGATGGTGAAGATGATGATGATGATGATGATGATGATGATGGTGAAGATGATGATGATGATGATGGTGAAGATGATGATGATGGTGAAGATGATGGTGAAGATGAAGATGATGAAGATGGTGAAGATGATGGTGAAGATGATGATGATGGTGAAGAAGATGGGGAAGATGATGGTGAAGATGATGATGATGAAAAATGAAAGTTTAGCTTGACTTGAATCAATGACTCAACACATGATTATTTGCAGGTTAAAAAGAGAGTTTTTAAAATCAATGAAGGCAAATCAGACTCTCAAGTGTTTCTCATGCAAGTATTAAAATATACACGATGGCAGCAACTACTCACCTGAAGTTCTGGTTTGACCTTTGACACACGATTTCACCATTCAGCCCCGGACCCCCCTCTCTGTGACAAAAGATGTTTTACGTCATAAGAATCCACTTAATTATTTATTTGTTAAGTATTAAAGACACAGACGCACTTACAACCTCCGTCAGCACGATGGGATGTTCGGGCAAACTGTCGGGCTTCTTTTTCGCCTCCTGACAACTGGCCAGACTGATTAAGAAGTCTCTGCTGTAGGAAATCCGTTCTACGACCGAAAAGACAAGACGTGGGCTAGTGTGTGTGTGTGTGTGTGTGTGTGTGTGTGTGTGTGTGTGTGTGTGTGTGTGTGTGTGTGTGAGTGTGTGTGTGTGGGGGGGGGGGGGGTTCTTACCTTTAGGCTTGTTCAGGTTCATAATCTTGAAGAATTGTTCAAGTGTGATCTTAAGACAACGGACAAAACATAAGAAGACACTTTGAATCATCTTGGATGAACTTCAGGAAGATATTGGTGTAAAAATAAAGCGTAAATACTTGTATCTTCAGGTAAATATAAATGTTTGTTTGTAAGCTTTTTTTTATTTTATTCTTAATTTCCCTTCTTATTTCTCAATTAGTGGGTCCCTGATGTCAAAACCCAACTTTCCTAATTATTACTTTTTAAAGTTCTCCCCAGTCTGAAATCACAACGAACAAGAGGTTACAAGAGTCCAGTTATGATGTAATAATGGCTTCACTCTTCCTCCAGCCAGCTGTAATCACTCCCCGATTTGTTTATACAACGAGTCCCTTGGAGGTAGAGACTTCTAGGATGGATGACAAGCGGTGAAAAACCTTAACGTTTAACCAATCACAGTAGAGGGGGTGTGTTTATGGTGAACAAGATTTCATCTCCAGAAAAAAAGTGTTTTTTTAAGTGGGCAGGGCTTAAAACCCCTAAATGTCAATATTTCAATGAAAAGAGAGTTTTGTACAAACACACACTGATGATACAATAGAGTCCAACTTCTGATACGATACCGTATCAATACTCGACTTCACTGTATCTATCTTTATTGAACATAAGTTAATTCTAGATTTACGATTCAATAAAATGTTTTGGAAATAAAACAATTTGATATTTTTTTTACAATTAAACATGCAAACATTCACACTGTTTGTTCACTTTTTTATGTTGCAGTTAAACTTCAGTCATTGCATCCTCCGTAGCTAAAGGGAGAATAAAATCCTGCGAGACTGAGGACGAGAGGATACAGTCGACTAAAAAGCTGATGTTTGGACATATTTTGGTTTCAAACGAAATCACTGTTCAGTCTATTTGTGTCGATGCCTTTTTTAGTTATCATTCGCTCGTGTCCATCTCACCTTATAATCCAGCGACTCTGTGACCGGCTGAGCTGCGTCGTTGAACCTCATCATCCCTTCGTTCTTCAACATCTCATCGGAGCACTTGTTCATGGCCTGAGAGACCTGTGTGCAGCGGTGCAGGGGCCTGGCGGGCTCCAGGTGCTTCTGGAGGAGCCTTTTTCGTGGAACTTCCATCCTCTTCGGGGTCAGAGAGCAGGCAGGATGAAGATACCTTTTTTTAATTAATTCATTTTTATTTTACAACAATCACCAGCAGAAGTGTTGAAAGTAACATTTTTGGTTGTGAAGATGCAGAGAAAAGTATTTTAAAATAGGATTTGATGCGCCTTATACTCAAGAAAAAAAAACACTTTTTAATAAAGCTTTCCTTTTTTAAAAAAAAGTGTTTTAATATCTATTTTGGGATCCACTTCATAGTAGCAGGTGAGGTTAAGCTAAGCTTAAAAGTACAGACTACATTTGCAAACTACTTCATGGAGTATTCCAGCAGGATTAACAACAATACTATGAAGTCACCGAGGACATGTCAGCGTGTTTCAACTGATGCAGTTAGCTTAGCAACGTTAGCGAAAGTTGTCAACAAGCTACGACGATAAATCAAACACGTTGACTTGAAGCGAGAGACCAACAATCTGTGTTGATATTAAACGTCACACAACGTGTTTTTATTTGGACGCACAACGTTGAAGATAACGTTATACATTTGCGTGACAACCCCACCCACAAAATGACAGCAGGTGAAATGATGGGAAGGGATTTTAGCAACTTATTGTGGTGAAAACATTCGCCAAAAAAAACAAAAACAACGATTAAGTAACGCATTTAAAAACGAGTTGACAACTTGGTACCGAATTAAAGTTTTTTTTTGGACACAATTCTGCCCCTTTTAGAACTTTGAAGTGTCGGGGATAAGTTATAGTTTCATCGGACAGCGAGGTATTTTATAGAAAATGTTTTTAAGAGTTGTATTAAAAGAAAAGAACTCAGAAGTACTCACGAAAGACCTGTTGGATTTAAAGCGGAGGCGCTCGGCACTACTCGTGTCGGCTCGGGTCACAACTAAGCATGTCACAAACTTAACTTCCGGTTGAAAAAAAAAAAGGCCGATATGAGAATAAATAAAAAGTTTGTTTTTTATTCTTACTATAGAAGTTAGAACATGGAAATAAATTCGAAAAACATTTTAGACTAATATTTTACAATCGAACTTTTATTGGAAGAGCCAATACTTTTTTTGTGTATGTTTAAATCCATAGTAGGTTTGGAAACCTAGAACATAACCCCTAATAGAAAAACTAAAAGTATTTTCATGAGAACATGTGGCAGTTATTAAATAATGAGACAGTGGTTTCAGATCACATTTTTAATAAAACAATACTCTGAACAGTATGCAGGTGGATAGAACATATGAACATTGAAAATGAATACAATGTACAGAAAACCAAATAATCACCAATATCTAATCAAACAAGATTTCATATTAAAAAAATATATTTACATGATTTATGTCGTTCTTTTCTTCATGCCGCAGACTTTTTCTTTTTTTTAATCAACGTAATCACACAAACATAAGCTGTATTCTTCTCGGACCGATCGCTCTACCGCTGAGTTCGTCGATGGCCGTCTGCGCCTCCTGGCGGCTCTCGAAGACGACGGTCGCGGATCCTTGCGGCTGTCCATCCGGGTCGTACTGCAAGGATGCAGATCCGGGGATGAGGTTGTAGCCGTAGCAGAAATCGTAGATTTCTTCGTTTCTGATCTGGAGCGGCAAATTCACGAGCCTTACGCACGTCGGGCCGTCGTACCGTGGCCCGGACGGGTACTGTCTACGACCGGAGCCGGAGTCCCTCTCTTGCCGAGGATGAGGCCCGTGATCGAAGCCTCTAGATGAGTGAGGCGGTGATGCTGCTGGTCTACTATGGGGTCTATGGGGATCAGGGTACACTGGCTCATCAAAGGCTGCCACGCCGCTTCCTCGGTCCAACCGTTTCTCCCTCAGAGGCCCGTCCAACACGGCAGGATCCACACCAAACTCCCTCATTTCGGAACGGGATATGCATTTAAGCATGATCTCTGAGCCCAGAAACCTTTGCCCTTCCAGAGCGAAAGCCCTCCTCGTGTCCGTCTCGGACTGAAAAAGAACCAACGCTTTTCCGGTACCTGTACCTCTGTGATCCTGCAGCAAGAACACGTCGTTCTCTCTGATATTAAACTCCAGAAAGAAGTCCATTATCTCAACCTTGCGCACGTCAAAAGGCAGATTCATCACAAGCAGCCAAACCTTCTCCGATTCGTACTGTCCTGCGGGGAAATCACTTTCTTGAAACCTTCTGGGCTCCACGGCAGATCGAGCGGTAGGGTCCGGAGCCTCCAGGAGGTGCATCATTTTCTCCCTTGACAGTGGCTGCACAGAAATCCAGTGACCCAGAAACATGATGCCGTCCTTAGTCAAGGCCTCCTGGGAGTCTTGATGCGATTGGAAAAGCACGCATGCAGCTCTCGAACGCCGACCGTTATCACCAACCAAGAATAAGACCTGGTCATCTTGTACATTTGCGTTCCAAAACAGCCTTTTTAAGTCACTTTTCTCCACGGCGTTCGAGAGATTCTCAATGATAACGCAGTATTCCTTGCTGGAATGTGAGAAGCTTCTCTGCGGTGACCGGTCGCGATACTGTGAATCTCTGAGGTTCTCAAAGCCAGCGTCATGTCCTTCCATCTCCATGTTGGGTTTTGCCTTCCCGAACCGTTTCCCCAGATTCCACAGCCAATCCTTTTCAGTGGTTGGTGAAATCTCCACGTACCGCGAGCCTATGTACGCCTTATTTCGCTTCAGGCCTTCCGCTCTGTCGTCGCCTGTTGCGAATTTAACCAGAGCCTGTCCATTTTTCATCCCATTTGGCTTCGTCATTAGAACAATGTCGTCAACAACCAAACCGTTGAAGAATTCAAAAATTTCCCGCTCAGTCACAGAGAACGGCAGGCCTTTAAGAAACAGATACAAGTGGTCATTTTGCTCCCTCCGGTCCCTCAAGTGACTACTCTGACTTGTAATGCCGGCAAGACCTCCATTTGCCTCAATTTCCAGTGACCTTCTTTGGGCATTGTCCTGAAGTTGCCGCTTTTTTTCCATTTCCGCGTTCCTGGAGCTCATTTCCAGCACATTCTGCATCTCGGTTTTACTGCTCAGAAGCAGCATGACATTTGACCCCTGGATTATGCCACCCGACCTGGTCATCGCCCTTCTTGCGTCTTCATCCGAGGCGAAAATAATGAACGCTTCGTCTCGCTCCCCACCTATTATGTGAACTCCTCCATCGGGAATAGTCAGGCCTGTGAAGAATTTGCGGATATCCTGAGAACCTGCTGCGGCACTCAATCCCTGTAAACGGATGACGACTGCCATGCTGACGCACAGTCAACAGCACCTGTAGACAGAGGGGTATAGAGTAGTATTACATCTGATAGAGCTTCTCGAGAAGCATTGGTAAAGTCCTCATTTGTTCAACCTTAAGCCACTGAATCTTCAAAAAGAAATCTATGCTGATCCAATCAAATTAAACAGTAAAAAAAATACCTGCAACCAAACAACAGGATATGTCATTTGAAGCCACCTGGACTACAAAGAAAACTATATTTTAATCTATACAGGTTCACAGCATAACAACACCAGCTTGCTTTCCTAAACCCTAAATAATTTCCATTACTGAATCTGCTCGAAGATCACATACTAGTTTTGAAACCCCTTTTATAAATGATGCCATTCAAGTTCAACGACAATCCTTTGGCAAGTCAAGGAGCAGAACCAGCATCGCATACACTAAGACCATGGAACAATCAGTTAATGCCATCACTATGGATAAGCACAGGAAAGTGGATGATAGGTTCAGTTTTAAGATGACCTCGTAGTACAAGATAAATTGAGAGAATTCAACCAACTGCCCCAAGTTTCAACTTTCAAATACAAAGGTAGGTATTACAATCAGACAATACAATAGCTGCTATTAAAATTGAGTATAAATGCAGAATAATCAACATGATTCACATCCATATTTGTTGACGGATCAACTTGCAGAAATCCTTCTCGGGCACTGATAAGGGCAACCTCCAAATCTCCCATCGAGTGTCAGTCCTTCCTTTTAGTCAGTCTTACACCCTTAAATACTCCACTTTTCATTTTCACCCATTATTCGCATTGAACACAAGAGGGCCATCACATGAGCCAGAAAAATCCATTCCAACTTACGGTGAAGAAAAGTCACAATGTGTTAAGTATTTTCGTAAAGCAGCAGAACCCCCATGGACGATTAAGATAAATATTTAATTAATAGATTATTCGAGAACCAGACCGGGTCACACAATTGGACCCAATAAAAAGAAGTATAGCCACTATAAAATGTTTCAATTGATGCTACTAATTTCGAAATCCATCCACATTATCAACTGAATTCTATGTTAACCTCCACATTGCGTAGCACTGCGATGCTAATGCTAATATTGCAGGCCAGATAGCTCTCCATGGTCGACAACGTAAAAGTACACATGCAAACACTTCCTGGACTCCAAAGCGTCGACCTAGTTCGACTTATATATGGGTAGACGATTGAAAAATTAACTATTTTGGTCCAAATGTCGACAACGGCTAACGCTACGTTAGCAAGGAAGGAAGCATGGTCTTTCTTCTCATCGATCTCCGTCGACGACCAAACAAAAACAATCCCCAAAAAAACGCAGGTCAACCGCCAACCAAATGCAAAACTTACACGAAGGACAGGCCGATTTAAAGATATGTAAACGTAAACAGGATGTGATCGGGTGCGTGTTTGTCTTTCGACGACGGCTTCTTCGTTTGGTAGAACTTATTTGTTGCTTAACCTCACACGACGCCCCCTGCTGGATGGACGGACCACCGGCACAATCCCATGCTGAGGTAATATGAACGTGTTTGTGTCATATTGGATTTTAACTTTAAGACCAGATATTCGTGTTTTTTTGCGCGTTTTGTTTAACATTTCAAAATGAATTTTTAGAATTAACAACAAACTGACAATTACTGAGACACTGTAAGAGAAAGTCCAACCGTTTTCTTATTTCCTTGAAACGGATGTAAGGAGTTTCAAAATAAAATATCGCCGATTGCGGCCAGATTTAGGATTTGTAAAGCAAAGGCGAAAGTATGACTTTAAAACCTTGCAAGAATACGATTTTGATGCAAGTTTATGAGCAGAAATAGCTTCTAATGCCAACAGTAGTTTAGCGCGTCTAACTGTCTGAGGCGCTCTCATTTTGAAAATCCACATCCGGCCCAAGGAACTAGAACACTGATGCCTTTTCCGTTTGTATCTTTTTCGGTCATTTCAATTTTGTTGTACATTGTACGAATTAAAAGTCGACACATTATTATTTTTGATAATTCATTTTGGATTTTTAAAGAAAAATAAATAAATAAATATATTCTTGATATGGGAATTTAACTCGTTTCCCAATATCTTATTTTTTTAAGACAAAATCCCAACGACCAAAAGATAAACTGCAGAATTAAAAAAAAAAAAAAGGTTTAATTTTATAGCGAAAACATTTGGCGCCAGCTGCATTCAACGTCATGTGATGTTGACCTGCCAGAAGTGTGTAGTGTCGTCTGCGCAGTCGCGTGTGTAATAATAATAATAATAAGAAAAAAAAAGTGTAACACATATGTTTAAAATGATTTAAAGTGTGCGGTTTTTTAAACGATAAGGACAAAAGCGGTGGAGCTAAAGCAGACCCTTCTGAGCTGCGGGTTCAGGTTCATGCTAGCCGGATAGCACCAGGGGCGCAGCGGCGGCAGTGGAGTCACAGACCCGGAGAGACTCCCCACGGCACCGCGCGGACGAGCAGTCGGTTCACGGGTTTCTCTATGGCATTCTGACCGGCCTCGGTAAGATGGGGGAGACCCTGGACGCGGATCACTTGTCAGAGTAAGTACCTCTCGTTTATGGTCGATGTTTTCGTGGGTCGCAGGCTCAACACTAGTCCAGGACAAAACATCCCCTTGATAGCATGGTTTCCCCCGAAGCCGGCTGCACCCCGAGTGTCCGCGACGGCTGTGTTGGGTTCGAAACCCGAGCGTTGAAGAACCAGAACGATTCGACCCGTTCGCTAGTGAACAATGGCGCGTCACAGAATTGCTCATTTGACCAATTCCGGGTCTTTAACGTAAGCTAGCAGCCTAGTTGCGATGCTAACGGTGTTAGCAGCAGAACCATGGCCGATATTACACGAACTGCGCTTGTCGAATATTCAACGAACCCGTGCCATGAAACCAGCCATTAAAACAAGAATAATTAGTTACTAAATAAACTGGGTTTATTCCTTTTAATCATGGAAAACGAGAAATGGAGGTTAGTGGGGGCTAGCATGTTAGCTTAGCCTGGACTGATCATGTTTGATCTGTTATCCTCAAGGACAGCAGTGTTTCATAATCGTTATGTTATGGAAGATAATAATGGCAGGTATCGTTCTATATACCATACTATTGAGTGTACCCTTATCAAATATGGAGAAACCCTTTCAGGGCTAAAGGACAGTTGGTTGTTCCTGTCTTTTAAAGGCCATGTTTTGGCAGCGTTCAGTCTTTCCGCACAGGCCATGCTGTGTCTACACACTGCTCTTTCCTCACAACCACGACCCGTTATGTAGGATTTCTAACGCCTTTCTCACCACTCTTGCCTCCATTGATCGTCTTGTTGTTGTGTTCCATGTAATGTACTAGTTCATGCAGCTTTTTGTAAACCCACACATTGTCTTGTGTACATTATAAATTAATTTAATTATAAAGGAATGATGTCGTTAAATTGTTGTTGCAAGTTTTAAGCCTTGAACATGCAGCGACAAAATGTCATTCATTAGTTATCTTGGTGGACACACACACACAAAGTGTTATTGTATTAACAGATAACGGCAACAGGAAAAGTTTCAGTGGAAACTGTTCCTTTTTTAACGGCTGACCTCGACGCCTCTCTTTTGCAAAAAACTCTATTTGATTATTTCCCTTCTCGACAGGTGTGGAATCATTTTGGAAACCCCATTTCTTTGATTTGGATTATTCCCGACCAGGAGCCACCTATGGTCTTTTAAAGAGAGACCAGTCGCTAAAAAGAAGACCTGCTTGATTTGAAATAAGGTATTTTATTGTGAAGTGTTTTTAAACAACTTGCACTGTATCTTTTTTATCACCTGAACATTCTAGTAGTTTGCAAGATGATCTGCAGCTTTGTTAAAACTGTTGTTGTTGTTATTTTTTTCAATTACCTAACTGTCAAAACCCAATATTATGAATGAAACTATTGTTACATAATATTATTTAATAGAATTGTTATTGCTGTTTTTGTTGATTAATATTTAGAAATATTTAGAGATTAAATCTACATCCATCTCTCTTCGTTTTTAATTTAGCTTAATTTTTCCACAAGCATCTTAAAGGTCTATATTAATGCTAGACGGTGATTAAATAATATACGTATTGTTTATTTATTTAATTGGTTAAATATAGCTTCTCCTTTTAATATGTCTTAGGGGGGAGATCGAATGCATTTCCAAGCCAGCGCTAGTCAGAAGTCCATCTTCCTGAGTAATGCTGTCCAACCATCCTTTATCTAAAGGGACCAAGATGAAAGTCAACTTGGAGGACCAGAGTCGTCAGAAAGTGTCCTTTAGCTTCGCACAGACAAAGAAGCCACTTCAGAGTGTCTTCATCGTCCCCACCAACCCTGAGAAATCTCCAACAGAACCTCCATCAGCTGTGACAACGTCAGACAGGGAACAGGAAATTGAAGAAATCACGTCCGAGTTAAAGCTCCCTCCCACAGTATCATCAGCCTCGCCACTTAAAACGAACCTAGCTAAACTTCATTCCAATATTGATCTGCCTGTCTCAGAGGAGTCAACGAGTGACTCTGGAGTCGCAGTCTTAAATTCTAAGACGACTGCGTCTGTTAATTCCTCTGAAAATTGTCCAGCTGAGTTATCTGAGACAGTAGAAGCTACTAGCCCCAAGACTCCTACTCCATCCTCAGGAAAAGATTCAGAGATATCGCCTAAGGAGCAGGAAAATCAGTGCAAAAAATCCCAACCTGATCATGTACTACTCTGCTCAGAATCTGATAATGACCCAATTCAACCCCCTTCCTCCCGAAAAACGGTGGATTCTAAGAGCAAAACGAGCCTGGACGTCAGTGGCAGGGCAGTGAAAAAGTCTTCCTCTGGATCATATGCAGATGAAAAGGAAAGAAGCTCCACAAAGCGAGCCGACAATTATGAAGGCTCCTCCAGCCACTCCAAATCGGACCGTGATTCCAGGCACACGGCCTCACGGTCTTCAAGATCAGAAAAGGACCGGAGGCGGACTAGATCAAGGTCGAGGTCTAGATCCAGAGGGTCTAGAACCAGTTCATCACACTCCAGGTCAGAGCGAAGCAGAGTTGAAAGAGGGTCGCGCTCCGACAGATCGTACTATCATGACTCTGAACGGAGATCTTACAGAAGTCCTCCACGCCGGGACAGAAGGCGTTCTCGCTCACGAAATGACAGAAATCGAGATAGCTCTGACTCTGAGGAGGACCACAGAAAGACGAGGACAAGGACCAATGACTCAAACAGGTCATCCACCTATTCAAGTTCACATAAAGAGTCAAAGTCCTCATCATATTCAAAATCTGAGAAACCCTCCAAAACAGTAGATTCCCCTTATTCTTCCGGGTCTGACAGAAGGGCTTATTCTTCGAAGTCGGAAAGGACAGGAAAGCGGCTTTCAGACTCGGATTCTAAGCAAAGGTCATCACCACATCGAGACTCAACATATCAGAAACCAAACAGCCATCACAAGTCGGAGACTAACAGCAGAACCTCTTCTAGTCATCACACTTATTCTCACACGAGCGACAAACGGCAAAAGAGCAGCTCAACAGACTCTGACACAAATCACAAAAAATCATCCCAACCGACGGAAAAAGGTTCTAGCTCAGCTGAGCTCTTGACAAATACGGAACAAAGAACTGCTAAAGAATCAACTCAAGTGAGTCCCTCCGGTGCTACTTTAAGAAACGCCACACAGGACAGACAACCAAATGACTTGAATACAAGTTCTGTAAAACCACCAAGGAAAACCTTGCATAGTTTAGGCGCCGAATCAGACTTCCAAACAAGTCAAAGTGATAAGCCTGGTTGTCAAGGAGGCTTGGAGAATAAACCATGCTCAGTGACAACACTGCATGACCCCTATTCAATACAACAGATTAGATCAATAGAATCGGTTTCCGATATTGTCAGCATTAATTGTGTTAAAGCTATGTCACATGAAGACACAAAATTATTCACCAACGAAGAGCGGACCAACAAAAGAGAACATTGTAGTATTAAAGAAACAGACTTGCAGAAGCAGGATAAAAATGAAGTTCAATGTTCTTCTGGACTATTTCATGATGCTGCTGCTGCTGTCGCAAACATTTACGATAGAATGAACGAGCGAAACGTGGATGAAGCAGAGGAATCCTCAACTGTTTTTAACCATGTTAGAAGCAGTTTACCTGGAGTGGATTTACCATGCAGTGAGTTACAGCCAACCGGTGAAATGCACGACGCAGAAGGTATCAAAGCAATTGTGGGTTTTTCAAAAAAGACTCGATGGGACATTATAGGGCAACAGCATAATTATCCAGGGGAGATACCTGGTGAAGAAAATGTTTTAAAGCAAGAAGAGAAGTTCGCCTTTGAAAGCAAACCGGTCGGTGAGTCTCCAGGAACGATACATTCCAAAACTGTCGAATCAAGTGAGACATTTTCTGCTTACGAGGGCAGCAAAAACCAAAAGGAACTATTTGGAGAACCTACCACTGCTGACCACTGTGATGCATTACAGGGTTTGCCTCAAACTACAAACATGTATGACCTTATGCATAGAGAAGGATTGCATCATAAAGAGACACACGAATATGATTCTTTAGAAAGTCAAACAAGAATGTCGTTAAGCCAGGATTCTTTGGCAACACGGAGCGAAGCTAGCGACAGCGACAACTCCGAGTATGACTCGGACTGCGGCGAGGAAATCAAACGATTGCATTCAGTGGTTGTTATTCCCAAGAATTCGTCTCTAACGGGTTCACAGGACGCTCCACCGTGCCTTCCGCTGGCTGGTGCTGTAAGAGCCGGGGAGTTCCAAAATCAACAAGAGATCGATTCCTACAAAGCCAGTGTACTTTGTCAGTCCCAAAGCAACATGATTGACAGCACGAGTCACACAGAAAGCATCAGTTCTGTGGAGATAAAATCTTACTTGGCTGGTCCGTCCAGCTGCAATATGGCCCCCACAGAGCCTGCCCTCCCTGTCGAT